>NC_025994.2:68132656-68424939 GCF_000442705.2 Elaeis guineensis
AAATATTATCTGACAGATTCATCATAAAGAATACATCTTCCAAAATAGAACTCATATGTTATTATGAAGTCCTTAGAACTACTACCAAAATGATAAAGAAAGATTTATCATGTGGTTCTTAAATCTTGCTCATGACCAAATGATACAATTATCGTAAGGACGATAATTGTATCGAGTGTAGGTCGTTGTATGCCATATTAGTTGGTTGTCCTCTTAACCAAGACGTGTGGTGATACAAGTATGGCATATGGGTGATATGTAGGAGTATATTTCACTGAGCTGACCACTTCTGGAGCACTCTACTGTCAAGGGTTGCTCTGATGGGATATGGGTATATGTGTCTCTCGAACTTGAGGCTGTCTTGATGACTTGCAAGCAACTCATTATACTTTGGTACCGAACTATGTGAATTTTTAATTCGATGATGAAAGATTTCTGGATATAATCAAGTATTTGTGAAGTCTGAGTGCGAGTCAAGATGAGATTGACCACTCCAAGTAAAATTGAAGATGATACATCATTGTGTTTCAATTCAGTAAAACTTTAATCAAAATAGTCCTAGTGAGGAGTCATAGAATTTTTGAGATTGAGACACAATGTGGACCACTCTTCTTGGGTTGACAGTTTAACCCAAAGTCATCCTTGAGCATCAAGTGTCAAAGGAATGAATTATACGGTAACTATATCCACATGGGTTCTAGAATGTTGCTAGGCATACATTTGGCCTATCCGGATGTTGGATCCCATTGCTAGATGGTTACATCGATTAGTACAAAAATTATTCTTGTGCTATCGACTTAGTTTCGAACCTATGGGGTCACACACATAGAAGTATCTATTTGATCAAATGGCTGATCGATGATTATGAATCATTGAAGGGTTTAATTATCAATTTGATTGATGATTAATCCTATGTAAATATTATAATAAATTATTTATTAATGATTAGTAAATTAAAAAAATAATTAATTGATAATATGATTATTAATTGGCTCAATTTGATTGAGCAATGAGGATTAGATTAGTTCTAATTGAATTGGATTCAATTAGATTGGCTTAGGATTAATTGGATGCCGCCCTATTGAATAATAGGATTTATTCCAATTGATCTCAAGGATGCATGAATTTAAAATTATTCTAAATTGAATATAATTCAATTAGTTTTATATAGACTTGGATTGGATCTAACCCTATGAAATAATAGGCTTGATTGGATCAAGCCCTAATATCAAATGAAGCACCTGATCTCCATTTAGAATCAATCCCTAGATCAATGGAGTTTTTTAATCTAACTAATTCTCAATTGGATTGGGGCCTAATTAGTTTTATAATTGGATTAAGATCCAATTAGTTAGTTTGTTATAACTAATTCCTAAATTGATTAGAATTGGATCCAAGGGTTAGTTAGAGTTGGAACAGGATCATGAGTCCTATGTGGAATAGGACTTAACCAACTAAAACACCCCATGTGATATATTCTCCACGCCCCAGTTTTTATCATGAGAATTCCTCACGCCCCATAGCCACACCTCCTCTCTTCCTCCCATGGAAAACAAAGAGGCATCCCTTCTCCCTTTCTTTTCTGGTCACCCAAAAATAAGGAGGAGGCATCCAAGAGTTGGAGGCCCCAAGATCCCTCTCGCAACATCCATTTTCTCCTCTTCTTCTTGGTATGTTTTCTTGATCTATTCTTACTAATTCTTGTGCAACAAAAGGAGGCTTCTCTATTGGTTATACAATAAAAAATTTAAGAAGAAAAGTTCTTCCCAAGGAGAGAGAGAGATAAAGGAAAAAGAAGGATCTTTTTTCTTGCATGCAGCCTTGAAGAAGAAGGAGTTCTTCTTTCAGATTTTTTTTTATTTTTTTAAGATAAAAATAAGATTAGATTTAATTTTTAATATATAATTTATAGAAAAAATATAAAAAAAATCTGATTTGAGTTTGGAGATTCTTGAAGTTTTAGATCAAGGAAGAAGATGGATCTTCTTTCTTGTGCATAGCTTCGAAGAAGGAGTTTTTTTTTAGAATTTTTTTTTTAATTTTTTTCTAAGATAAAAATCAAATTAGATTTAATTTTTAATATGAGAATTTGGAGAAGAAATATAAAAAAAATCTGGTTGGGTGTTTGGGGCTTCCTTAAGTTCTAAATCAAGAAGAAAAAGGGAGAAGAAGAGAGAAGAACGGTTCTTCTCTTGGATCCCCCTTTTGAGTTTTTTTAGATCTCAAGATTTTACATAATTTTTAGCATGAAAAATTAGATTAGATCTGATTTTCATCATGAAGAATTAGAGAAGAAAAATTTTTCTCAAAGGCATGAAAGAAAGAGAGAACGGTTCTCTCTATGCGTGAAAATTGAGAAGAAAGGATTCTTCTCTTGATCTCTATTGTAGAGATCAGATGCATGGATTCAGGAAGAAAAAGGAGAGGGTCTCCTTATTCTTTAATTTTATCATGTTCCTCTCAGATCATCCAAAAGATGGTGTCCTTGCGAGCTAGCACTCTTGGAGAGATCAATCAGCACAAGGACTTTGTGTGGATACCTGTAGAGATCGGACGCGTGTGCGACTGTCATGCATCATCAAGAACCATCTTCATGAATTTTGGATGAGGTGATCTACTACCTATGCTCAGATATGAGATTTTGATATCAATTAATTTTTAGATATAATTCAGATATGATCTAATTATACTTAGATATATTCTGTACTTGCTGAATTTTAGATTTAGATGTGTATACATGCATATTAGTTCACGTCATAGATCTTGTATAGTGATTTAGATTTGATCTATACATGCATTATAGATTAAATTATTTAATCTATATATATTTTGGTGTAAAATTTTTGAAAATGCATGTGCATCACCCACCATGCTTCCCAGCAAATGGTATCAGAGCAAGATTTATTATGACATGAACATATATGCAGTAGAGTTGAAATCTAGATTTAGCAATGCATGAGATGTGTTATGATTTGATTTTAGATATGATCTAATGTAAAATTAGATCTAATACAATTAAGATTTGATCTAAATTTTTACATATATGATATATAAATAAGATTAGATATTCTGAGTAGCAAAGTACTCGGATTAGGTAATCACCAGGCTGTCTGGTCATAGGAGCAAGTAGGGTTACATGACCCTCTCTTTCCATTGAATGGGGTACTCTTCATGGTGTGTAGGGGTGCGCCACTATGAGGTCTCATGAAGAAAAAAGTGAAAAGAAAAAATTACTTTCTTGCAAAATCTTAGATCTTGAAATTCTAGGTGTTATTGTATGTGATACAAGTTGCGAAGAAACTAGTTACATCTAATCTTGATTAATCAAAATTGCTTTGATTGAAAATCATAAAAATTTAGATTTGATCTAAAATATTTTATGATTTAATGTAAAAAGCTTACATAAGAAATTATTTCATAACCTTAACCCATGTTGATGCTATACTTAATTAAGAATTTAAAAATATATTTTAGATCTAGAATTGTGATTAAAGATTTAATGATATTGCATAAAATATGGGGCATAGGTTAGCTCAAATCAGGTCTTTTTAATTGGATTAGATCTAAGGTTAGAATCAAAAACTTAATGGACTAAAAAGAGTAGTTGATCCAATCTAACCAATAGTTAATTTAAATTAGATTAAGGATACTCTAGATCAAAAATAATAGTTGTTGTTGATCGAGTCCATATCTTTGATCAAACCAAATGGACCTTGATTTAGGCTCAAAGATTGAGCCTGAGTCATTAGGCTAATTAGATCGTCAGGTGACTCGAGTTGACCCATGTTGTTAAGGTTAATCAGTATGACTGATTTAGGTACCCTAGATCGACTTGTCTCTAATCTTCTCATGACTTGATAAAGTCAGTGGGAGGATCTACGACATGTCGGTTGGATCCACTAGTCACTAATCCTTCTCATGACTTAGTGAAGTCAGTGGGAGGATTATGACTTGTAGGTCGACTAATGTCCTTTAAGATATATTAATCAAATCTTCTAAATTATTAGGTCCATAAAATGAGCTAGTTATGGGGATGACTAGATCATAGCCTCCCATTAAGGTGCGTGATAATGAGTTCAATATTCTAAATAGGCATTGGAGGTGCCACAGACCTGGTGTCTATTACGTATTGAAATTATCATCCATTATATAACCATCTTATTATACCTTCAAATCAATGCTCAGGTTGGTTAAGCCACACTCGGGCCTGGACATCCATTTTGTTGGATGCACTTGATGTTGTCATGTTAATGGTTGGACCTAATCAGGATTTTCAGTGGAGGCACCACACGTCTACTGAAGGAATGCCTGGGGCAAAATCTGATTGCTAGAAATTGTTTGGAGAAATAATTGATTGTGAACCTACCCATGGATGCACTAGGGTTGGCCGAACCACACTCGGACCTAAATGTAGTCCGTGTGGATTCTAGCACCCACTAAGGAATTAAAGTAATTCCTCAGATTGGAGGTAGAGGCTACCAATTCATATAAAATAGTGAGAGAACCTTTAGACTAAAGTTCAAATCTTTAGGCTTAAAATAATTCATATACTAATAGGTTAATTATTCTCTTTTCAAAAATAGTAGAAAAATAGTCGCTCTCTTCACTGCTAGATAGTGAAAATGTTATCAGACCTAACTTTGATAGCCAATATCGAAAGTTGAATATAATTTTTGAGAGAATTAATCAAGAAGTCTCAGGCTAACTTAAATAGGCTTAAAAGAAAAATCAGCAAATTATTGCTGGTCAAGATGTTATGTGATAACTCCTTGAAGTTTCTCTATTTGTAATCCTACTATCAGGGTATAGGATACTGACAGTATAAATCATATTTGTAAATAGTTACAAAAGACTTCAGGATAGTATAAGGTTTACAAATGGTAAGAGAGTCCTGAATGTAAGATATGGAAGTCTGTTCCAGTCTTAACATTAGAAATCATTGAGCTTATTCTCAATCCTAAAGATGTCATTTTAAGTGATTGTCACTATTGTCCAATCTTATTGATGGTGTCAATAAGTATAATTATTGTAATATCATTATGAATGATACTACAATAATGAGTAGAAATTAAAAATGATATAAACTCATTACTATAGCCTGTTAGTGTAAAGTATACATCTAACTAGCATCCTAGATTAGATAATATCATCGAAGCCTGCTTTTGGTATAGTTGACTTATTCATCTTTTATTGGAAAGGATGAATGAGCCAGTGATGTTCTGAGTTTGATACATATTGATGTATTTGCACTCATGAATATAAGTGCCAGAAGAGGGCTTTACTACTTCATTAAATCTCTGACGACCTATCTTAACATGGGTGCGTCTTGTTTATGAAACATAAATTCGAATCAATTAAAATGTTCAAATGATTCTGTAATGAGGTAGGACAATGAATTGCAAAGAGTATTAGAATTTATCGGTTTGACTGATGAAGTGAATAACTTTACAGTAAGTTTTGACATGTCTTGGAGAAAATTAAATTCTTTCTTAATAGACCTCTCCTGAGATATCACTATTTAAAAAAATATCTGAAAAGGAGAATTGAATCTTATTAGACATGGTTCGGTTCATTATGGAGTTTGCTGGTCTGCATGAGGTCATATTTTAGAGACTACTTGATATGTGCTCAAGAATATTTTGAGTAAATCGATCACCAAAATTTCACATGAGATATAGACTTGGATAACTCGATACTCTCTTATCTTAGGGTTTGGGGTGTTGAATTTGTGTGAAATATTCACAAATCGATTAGCTTGGATTTTGATTTGATAAATATTATTTAAGGATATTTCTTCTACCTTTTTAATGGGTATGAGATGTTCATGAATCTTAAGGTATTTTTTTTGAAAAAGAAGTTTCTTCGTGAAGGAACTGAGGCCATTAAGAGCAAGCTTGATGAAGCTTGATAGGTAGAAGAACCAACTCTGACACAAACCAACAGAACTGAAGTTGATTAGATCAAATCTGAAACCCGATGTAAAGGCATCCTTGAATAGATATATTAGAGTACCGTATCAGTTGAACAGATACTTTGGTTTCTAGATTCGAGATAGAGATTTGATCTCCCATATGGATGCAATACAGGGATCTAACATTGAGAAGTAGCTTGGAGCCATTAAATCTGAAATGAAGTCCATAAAAATCAACGATGTATGGACATTCATTGGTTCATCTGCAGGGGTAAGATCCATAAGGTGTGAGTGGATTTGAAATGGATAAGAGGCACAGATGGAAAGGTGGATACCTATTAATTTTGTTTGATTGCCAAATGATTTCACCAAAATTATAGTGTTGACTATGACGAGATGATTTTCTTGTGGCAATCCTCAAGTCCATTCAGATTGAATCAAGCTTCTCAGAGTTAGAATATATATTTTGAATATATGGCTTCATTAAGAATGAAGTAGAATTCTGTATATACAAATGGACTAATAGTTCTATAAAATCATTCTTTGTACTATTTGAATGAAATTTTTTTAATCGAAAATGACATCCCTACATTACAGAGAATAAAAGCTTGGTTATCATCTCTATTCTCTATAAAAATTTGGAAGGTTATGAGAATCATCCTTAAATATTTATGAAATACTAAGGACCAATGGCTCGTTTATGAAGAATCTGACTTCAAACCTGTGGAATATTGATTCTAGTTTTTAGTCAGATGGGAATGACAAAGTTATGTCAAATTATGTTTTTATCCGAAAAAGATGAGCGACATGTTGGAAAAGTTCTATGCAATAGTTAGTAGCCAATTTTATTTGCGATATGGAGTTCTTTGCAGCATTGGATGCTGGTAAAGAAGTTGTTTGGTTATGGAAGTTCATTAGCGAGCTTGGAGAGGCACTCTCCATTGATGGTCCAGTTCTTCTGTATTAACAGCACTATTGGAGCCATAGCTTAAGCTGAAGAACTGATGTTCCATCTGTGAACCAAACACTTTCTGCATTGTAATCACTTTGTTCGATAAGATCAAAATAAAGTCGACCTCAGAAAGATCGATTGAAAGGAGAACTTGACCAACCTATTGACTATAGCAATCAGATCTAATGAGTTCGATGATCTAAAATGAAAGATGGGTATTTGATACCAATCTGATTGGCTTTAGTCTAAATGGGAGTTGTTGGAAAATATGTCCTAAAGCCAATCATCAAGGTTATAGATGATTGTGCTTTATATAAGTATATAAATTATAAAATAATAAATATTATCTGATAGATTCATCATAAGGAATACATCTTCCAAAATAAAACTCATATGTTTGAAGGAACCAGATCTAGGGTTTCAGGGTTAGATCTTGAAACTTTTTCAAGATCAGGCAGTGGAAGACTAAAATAAATTAAAATTTATCTTATAAAATCAGAGAATCTCTAGATCTAAGATCCTATTACATGATTATTACATAGCATTAAATCAAAAATTAAAATATAAAGAGCAAGAACTACATGTTGATCATATCAACATGTTTCTATACTACATCTAATATATGTAAAATATAAAAGATCAGATCTATTACCTTGCAAGTTTGATATTCTAACTTTATTGATCCGAGCTTGAGGATAATATTGCAAGCCACACATACATCCGACCTCTAGGAGTCATCCACACGAGCCCACAAATCATGATCAAAAGTTTTGATCCAGGAAATCAGCACAGTATGCTAGTACTGTGCTGATCCTTCTTCGATGGTCGATCAGATGCCTCCTTCTTTTTGATTTGGACTCTTCAAAAGATAAAAAGTAGGAGGAGTTTTAGATGTGAGACACTCTTAGAAAACTCACAGAAGGAGGAAAAGAAGAGATGAACTCAGCAACCCTAGAAGAAGACCCTCTTCTTCTTCTCTTTGCTTAACCTAGACACTTGGTTTTGTGTCTATTATACCTTCATGCTCCAACATTCTTTCTCTCTAATTTTCATAGGCCCCAAAGGACTCTAAATATTCTATAATCCACAAAAATCTCAAGAAAATATTCATCTTAAATAAAAAGATATGAAGAATCCTTGTCTAGGTCAAATACCTAGTTAAGAAAAATCCAAACGGGACAAGACAAGGGGTGCCCAACTCTTGGGCACCCCCTCCTTCTTTCTCTGCCATGAACTATTAGCAAAGGGTGCACAATATGTACCAAAAAATCCATGAAAATCTTAAAAAAAATCTGAATAAAATCAGTGCCATAAGCAAAGAGTTTTGGTTTCCTAAAATTCTATCTCATAGAATTTGAAATCCAAATAAATTCCTACTTTGACTTGGTCCACAACCACATTTCATGTAAGAGAGAAAGAGTGAAAAGCTTTGGGCATATGTGAAGGCCTGGGAGAGAAGGTTTTGTCACACAAAATAAGAGAAAGTGGGCGTGGGGGGCTAAGGTGGCGCAAGGTGGAATCCTAGTCTTACTAGGATTCAATCTATGACTTGTTCTAATTTGGTTTCTCAAACCAAATCAAATCAAAACCAAATTAACCCAATTAAAATAGATCTTAACCCAATTAAGAATATAATTTAATCAGATTAAATTAGACTTAAATTTAATTTAATTTTTTAATCGAATTAGAAATTAGGTTAACCCAAGTCCTAATTGAACTAGGACTAGTTTTTTCTTACACTTGGTTTATCCAATAAACCAATTGGACTTGATCCAATCAAGCCCAAACCAAACCTAATTAAATTATATTTAATTAAACTTAATCACAACCCATTGGCTTAATCAAATTAAGCCAATTAGCAATCAAATTACTAATCGATCCTCCTGCAACACTTGCGCTAGGTTAATATCAATCGTATTGATCGTTTAACCCTAGAATGATTCTTAATCGTTGATCAACCATCTGATCGGATCATGAACTCTAATGTATATGACCTCATAGGTCTGAACCTAAGCTGGTAGTATAAAAATAAATTTTTATACCAATCATAGAGACCATCTAATAATGGTATCCAACGGTCGGATAGGTCGAATGTGTAGAACAACATCCTTAGAATCCATGTGGATATAGTTTTCATATAATTCATCCCCTTGACCAAAATACTCATAGGATACCTCAGAGTTTAACTATCAACTCTGATCAGGTTATCCACATTATATTTTAAAATATCAAATCCATCTGATGAATTATCCTGGCCAAGATTTTGCTAAATTAAAATACAGCGACTCATTCTTCTCCAACTCTTAAAGTGGTCAATCCCATCTTGATCACACTCTAACTTTGCAAGTACTTGATTGTGCCCAGAAGTCTTCCGTCATTGAATTAGAAATTCAGTTAGTCCAGTACCAAAGCATAGTGAGTTGCTTGCAAGTCATTGAGGTGATCTCAGATCTAAGGGATACTTATATCTATGTCCCATCAGAGACATTCTCGACAGCAGAATACTCTAGAGTTGGTCATGTTCAATAATGATGTATCTTTATATCTCATCTGTATGCCATACCAGTGTCTCCACACTCCTTGGTTAAGGAGACAACCAAGCCATATGGCCTACAGCGACCTATGCTCGATAGAAGCTGTCGTCCTTATTAACAGCCTATCATTTGGTCATGAACAGTTTTAAGAACTAATCGATAAATCCTCTCTTTATCGAACCTAAATAGTTCTAAGGACTTCATCATAACAATGGAGTTCATTAGAAGATGAAAACTTATGACAAAATACCAAAAATATATTTTATTTATTAACAAATTAATTACAATACAAGGTTACTCAACCGTCAACAGGTTGACGATTAGCTTTTGGGACATATTTTCCAACAACTTCCACTTGTCCTAAAGCCACTCGGCATAGTATCTAACACCCATCTTTGACTTGTGATTGTCGAACTTCTTTATCGTCAGGACTTTAGTGAAGGGGTCGGTCAAGTTCTTCTTTTCATCGATCTTCTGAAGGTCGACATCACCTCGATCCATGATCTCCCAGATCAGGTGGAAGCGGCACAAAATATGCTTCATCCGCTAGTGTGCTTTGGATTCCTTCACCTGAGCAATGGCACCAGTGCTGTCGCAATAGAGCAAGATCGGACCATTGAGGGAGGGTGCTACTCCGAGCTCAGTGATGAATTTTCTCAGCCACACAGCTTTCTTCGCGGCATCCGATGCTGCAATGTACTCCACCTCACAAACAAAGTCTGCCACAATATGCTGCTTGGAACTCTTCCAGTAGATGGCTTCCCCATTCAGAGTAAAAATATAATCCGACACGCTTCTGCTGTCATCATAATCAAATTGAAAGCTGGAGTCTGTGAACCCCACAAGTTTTAGATCTGACTCGTCATAAACTAACCATTGGTCCTCAGTATTTCTCAAATACTTAAGGATGGCTTTAACCATTTTCTAGTGATTTTCTCTAGGATCAGATTGGTATCTACTCACTACTCCTAGTGAGTATGCCACATCTAGCTTTGTACATGTCATGGTGTACATGATAGATCCCACGGCTGAGGCATATGAGACTCTACTCATACGCTCTCTCTCTTCAGGAGTTGTCGGATAATCCTTTTTAGAGAGAGAAATTTTATGGCCTATCGATAGATAGCCCTTCTTGAAATTCTCCATGCTGAACCTCTTCAGCACAGTATCTATGTACATGGACTGGGATAACCCAAGCATCCTTTTAGATCTATCCCTATAGATCTTCATCCCTAGGATGTAGGATGCTTCACCCAAGTCCTTCATGGAGAACTGCGATGACAACCAAACTTTTATTCCCTGTAGTGCAGGGATGTCATTTTTGATTAAGAGAATGTCATCTACGTACAGGATAAGGAATAACATAACTGAACCATTTACCCATTTATAGATGCAGGGCTCTTCTCCGTTCTTAATGAAGTCATATGTTTTGATCACCTTATCAAAACACATGTTCCAACTTCGAGAAACTTGCTTCAATCCATAAATGGATTTTTAAAGCTTGCACACCTTGGACCCATCCATGGATGTAAACCCCTCAGGTTGTATCATATACACCTCTTCGATCAGCTCTCCATTCAGGAAAGCTATCTTTACATCCATCTGCCAGATCTCATAATCCAGATGGGCAGCTATTGCAAGTATTATCCGAATAGATTTGAGCATTGCCACAGGAGAGAAGTTTCGTTATAGTCAATATCATAATGTTGACAATACCCTTTGACAACCAGATGGGCTTTATAGGTCTCCACCTTTCCGTCTGCGCCCCTCTTCCTTTTGAAGACCCATTTACACCCAATGGATTTAACCCCTTCAGGTGGGTCAACCAATGTCCATACATCGTTGACCTTCATGGACTCTATTTTGGATTTTATGACTTCAAGTCATTTCTCAAAGTCAGGTCTCTGTATTGTATCTATATAGGTGATCGGATCCTCATCGTTCTCATCGAGTTGGATGGGATCACCGTCTCAGACAAAGAAATCGTAGTATCTATTCGACTGACGTGATACTCTATCGGATCGCTTAATGTTGCAGGTACATTGGGCTCTAGATCTGATCTAATCAAATCTGACTCAGGTTCAACTATTGGTGTCGGTTATTCTACCTATTGAACTTTATCAAGTTCAATCTTAAAGACAACGATTCCTTCACCAAAGAACTCTTTTTCTAAAAAGATTACCTTAAGGCTGATGAACATCTTTTGTTCATCAGCATGGTAGAAAAAATATCTTTTGATCTCTTTGGGGTACCCTATGAATGTGCATTTGTCAGATCTAGGTCCAAGTTTATCTGTAACTAACTATTTGACATAGGTCGGGCACCCCCAGACCGTAAGGTGTGAAAGTGCTGGTTTATGCCCTGTCCATATCTCATATGGAGTCTTAATTATAGACTTACTTGGAACCCTACTTAACAGATAACAGGCCGATTCGAGTGCATATCCCCAGAAGGATATCGACAAGCAGGCAAAACCAATCATGGATCGGACCATGTCTAACAGAGTCTGATTTCTCCTTTCAGACACACCATTATGCTGTGGTGTTCCTGGAGGAGTCCATTGGGAGAGAATCTCATTCTCTCTTAGATATATAAGAAACTCACCAAAAAGGTATTCCCCTCCTCGATCAAACCGAAGAGTTTTAATACTCTTTTCAGTTTGTTTTTCTACTTCACTTCCGACTTATATTTCATCAGATAGACATATCCATATCTGGATAGATCATCCGTAAAAGTGAAGTAGAAATATCCACCTCTAGCACTTGTGCTCATGGGCCCGCATACATCAGTATGTACTAGGCTCAAGAGCTCAGTAGCTCTTCCATCTTTTTCAGTAAAAGGTAACTTGATCATTTTACCAAGGATACAGAACTCACAGGTTGAAAGTGATTCACAATCACTTACTTCGAGGATTTTCTCTTGAGTCGACCTGTTTATCCTGTTCTTGTTTATATGACCTAGCCTACAGTGCCATAAGTAGATATCTGATACACTATCTAATCTAGGATGCTTGCCAGTAGAATAGACTACGTTAACAGGTTGTGATAACATATACACACCATTGTTCAGATGTCCACAAAAAATAGTAACACCATTCATAATGATATCATAAACTTATTTCTTTATTGAAATTTTATAATCATTGTTGGTCAGAAGGCCTACAAAAATAATATTTAAAAAAAAACTGAGATAGAAATGATAATCATTAAGAATAATGGTATGAAACTCAAATACAAGTTTCAAGATTTCTAATGCTAGAACTGGAACTGGTCTTCCATCTCCAACATTCAGGAACCTCTCGCGTGCTCGAATCTCCTACTAACCTGCAACCCCTGCAACGAATTGCAAATATGGTAAGGGCTACTGGCAACCAATACCTAGTTAGTTATATGACAAATAGAGAAATTGCAAGGAGTTATCATATAAATACCTTGCCCAGCAACAGCTTGCTTCTTTCTCTCCCTGTTTGGATCTAAGGCGGCAATGTACTGAGGATAGTTCCTCTTCCAGTGCCTCTACTTCTTGCAAAAGAAGCATTCAGCTTGACTCTTATCGGGCTTGATCTTTTTGGTCTAGCCCTGCACTGATGTCCCAGCCTGAACTTGTACCTTCTTCACTTTCTTCTTCTTGTTCTTCTTCTCTTTCTCAAAGGGTCGAGAACCAGAAGACGAACCTCTCACTAAGTTCACCGACTCCTTGTGGAGTTGGTGATCTTTTTCAAAGTTCTGAAGCAACCCCAATAACCTGTGGTAGTTTACTTCAGGCTTTGTCATTCTATAATGAGTGAGGAATGGGAGATAAGACTTGGACAGCGAGTTCAGTATTGCATCTTTCCTAAGCTACTCATGCAAGAAAAAGCCGAGCTTGCTTAAACGCTCCATCAGTTCGATCATGTACAATACATGATTAGTGACAGAGGCACCATCCCGTATTTTGACGTTGAAGATGGCATAACTAGTCTTGTGCCTCCACATCATCGGGTATACTAAAGGCATCCTCCAACACTTCAAGCATGTCCTTTGGCTGAGCCATCTTAAATCTGTAACTGAACTCGTTGCTCATGGTAGCCAACATGATGCAGCACACCGTGGTTCGATCATTGAGTCACTTCTGATCAGTATCTCTGACTATTCCACGTGCATTGGCAGCTGGCTCCTTAGGAGCAAGATCTATTATTACATATAGGATCCGTTCATACTCGAGGACTATCTTCAACTTTCGGTACCAGCTACAGAAGTTGGGTCCCATCAAAATTTTATTGTCCAACAATGATCGGAGCGATAGGAAAGTGACCATATCTATACAAAGAAAAATCATAACCTAATTAGTAATTGATTCATTAAACCTAAAGATTTGGACTTTAATCAAAAAGTTTCTCTCACTATTTTATTTGAATTGGTAGCCTCTATCTCCAATTCGAGGAATTACCATAATTTCTTAGTGGATACTAGAATCCACTTAGACTGCACACAAGCCCAACTTTGGTTGGCCAACCCATGTACATCTAGGGGTAGGTTCATAATCAATTATTTCTCTAAATAATTTTTAGTAATTTTAATTTTGCCCCAGTCCCTAATCAGTAGGCTTTGTCCTCCACTGAAAAGGTCTGGTTAGGTCCAACCATTAACATGACCATACTTGGCCCATCTAGGCAATGAATGATTAGACCCAACTTTGGTTGGCTAACCTAACCACTATTTAGAAAGATGCAGTCAAAAAATCATATTATGAATGATAATTTCACCAGTCGATAAGCACCAGACTTTTGGGCCTCCAATGATTATCCAACTGATGGACCCATTATCATCTACTTAATGGGAGGCTATGATCTAGTTATCACCATAACTATTTCATTTTAAGGACCTAATAATTTTAGAAAATTTAATTGATTTAGAGGAGAAGATCAAATAAACCAGCTTATCATGATCCTCCCACTAGCTTCACCAAGTCAGCTTAAGGGAGACCATTAAAAGGGTTGGTCTAGGAGCACCTAAATCAGTCACACTGATTTACCTAGCTGACATGGGTCAGCTCGAATAGTCAAGTGATCTGATCAAAATATAATTTCATCAAGAGGCCAGGTAAGATCGATCGGTGGGAGGGTCTGCCAAATCTTGCCTTAGACACCATCAGAAATGGCCAGGTAAGTGGGCTGCCAATTAAAAACTACTGGTCTGATTTACCTTAAATACCAACTGGTTTAATTAGTTTCGATTAGATCAACCTAACAGTTTGTGCTACACTGCTTAGCCAAGAATCAAGTCTATTTGATTCTCGTTAAAGACATGGACTTGACCAACTACAACTATTGTAATTGATCTAGAGAATCCTTGACCTAATCTAAGACAACAATTGATTAGATTTAGTCAATTCTCTAATTAAGTCCATCTTTAATCTAACCTTAGGTCTAACCCAATTAATGGACCTAATTCTCACTAATCCATTAACTCAATGTATTATGGTTTGTGTCTTAGGTTCTTCAATTCACAATCCTAGAACCTAATCAAACAACTTCTTAATTCTTAATTAAGTTTTGGGCTGAGGGTTGGGGTTCGGCTTTTGAAAAATAATTTTCATATTTATAAAATATTTTTACAACATGGTTCTTACCAATCAAGTTGCATGTTTGATTCATAATCAAAATGCTAGTGAAATAAGTATGAAACTACTTTAGATCTAATCTAAATAGGTTCATGTAATTGAAATAATTTCAACATTAAACTGCGTAAATTTTTCAGACAAATATATGATGGTCGAGCCGGCTCTTCATTGAAGTCGAGCTGGCTCAACGATGTTTCACCCGAGCATCAGTTTTGTCTGCCTGAGAGAGCTGGCTCGAATCAGCATCGAGCCGGCTCGATTAATCCCCAAGCCAGCTCAGTTGTGTGCCCGAGCCGGCCCAACTAGTTTCAACAGAACTGTTAATGGTTCTTTGCATGAAAATTATTAACAAAGAGATTTTATTTTAGATTTAAATATTTTTTAAATCTAATAAATCATAAATTTAATCTAGATCACATCTAACAAATTTATGATTAAAGATAGATCTACACAAACTAGGACAACCTTTGCACTGTAAGGGATAAACCTTACAGCAGGACAACCTACAGTTTGTGATTGATCTAAAAATTTTAATTTTAGATTTAACAATCAGATTATAAATTAGATCTAATTTAAAAAATAATCTGAGCATATATAAATAATCATGTAATAAACAACCTAGGCTCTGATACCAATTGAAGGAACCAGATCTAGGGTTTCAGGATTAGATCTTGAAATTTTTTCAAGATCAGGCAGCAAAAGACTAAAATAAATAAAAATTTATCTTATAAAATTAGAAAATTCCTAGATCTAAAATTCTATTACATAATTATTATATAGTATTAAATTAAAAATTAAAATATAAAGAGCAAGAACTATATGTTGATCAAATCAACATGTTTCTATACTACATCTAATGTATGTAAAATATAATAGATTAGATCTAATTCCTTGCAAGTTAGATGTTCTAACTTTGCTGATCTAGGCTTGAGGATGATGTTGTGAGCCACACATGCATCTGACCTCTAAGAGTCATCCACACGAGCCCATGAATCACGATCAGAAGTTCTGATCCAGAAAATCAGCACAGTATGCTAGTACTGTGCTGATCCTTCTTCGATGGTCGTTCAGATACCTCCTTCTTTCTGATTTGGACTCTTTCAAAGATGAAAAGTAAGAGAAAGAGTTTTAGATATTACATACTCTCAGAAAACTCATAGATGGAGGAAGGAAAGGGATGAACTCAGCAACCCTAGAAGAAGACCCTCTTCTTCTTCTCTTTGCTTAACCCAAACACTTGATTTTGTGTCTATTATATCTCCATGCCCCAACACTCTTTCTCCTTAATTTTCACATGTCCCAAAGGACTCTCAATGCTATATAATTCATAAAAATTTTAAGAAGAAATTTATCTTAAATAAAGAGATATGAAGAATCTTTATCTAGGTCAAATACCTAGTCAAGAAAAATCCAAACGGAGCAAGACAAGGGGTGCCCAACTCTTAGGTGCCCCCTCCTTCTTTTTCTGCCATGGATTACTAGCAAAGGGTGCACAATATATGCTATAAAAGTTACAAAAATCTCAAAAAAAATCAGAATAAAATTAGTACCATAAGGAAAGAGTTTTGGTTTCCTAAAATTCTATCTCACAGAATTTGAAATCCAAACAAATTCCTACTTTGACTTGGTCTACAACCACATTCCATACAAGAGAGAAAGAGTGGAAAGCTTTGGGCATGCGTGAAGGCCTGGGAGAGAAGGTTTTATCATACAAAATAAGAGAGAGTGGGTGTGGGGGCTAAGGTGGCGCAAGGTGGAATACTAGTTTTACTAGGATTCAATCTATGACTAGTTCAAATTTGGTTTCTCAAACCAAATCAAATCAAAACTAAATCAACTAAATTAAGAATCTAATTTAATCAAATTAAATTAGATTTAAATCTGACATAATATTTTAATCGAATTAGAAATTAGGTTGACCCAAGTCCTAATTGAACTAGGACTAGTTTTTTCTTGCACTTGGTTTATCTAATAAACTAATTAGACTTGATCCAATCAAGCTCAAACTAAATCTAATTAAATTATATTCAATTAGACTTAATCTCAACCCATTGGTTTAATCAAATTAAGTCAATTAGCAATCAAATTGCTAATCGATCCTCCTGCAATACTTGTACTAGGTTAAATGTAAATCATATTGATCGTTTAACCCTGAACAATTCTTAATCGTTGATCAACCATCCAATCAGATCAAGAACTCTAATGTATGTGACCTCATAGGTCCGAACCTAAGTTGGTAGCTGATGCGATCGCGATGATGTCGTTAGGACACCATGATTATCAATCAAATTTTGACTTCAATAAAAATTAAAAATATATAGAAAGTAGTGAGTCGGGTCGAATCCATAGAGAAGGTAGGATTTTGACTTGAAATCTTTAATTTTATAAAAAAAAATAAAATTTTAGAAAAAGTAATTTAAGTCAAAAAATAAAAAATAAAAATATAAAAAATAAATCAAGTACTAAGATCTACTAACTAGATCCTAACATCTACTTGCAATAAAAATAAATAATAGAAATTTAAAAAAAATATATAAAATAAATCAGATACTAAGATCTACTAACTATATCCTAGCATCTATTTATAAAAAAAATAAATAATAAAAATTTAAAAAGTATAAAAATAAATTAGTACTAAGATCTACTAATTAGATCCTGGCATCTACATGCAAAAAATAAAAGATAGGAATTAAAGTGCAGGAAACTAAATTTTGCATTAATTGAAATTAAAATTCAAGTACAAAGAATTTAAAAGAAATAATAAAATTATATAAAAATAAAACTATAACAAGGATCTGAAGTTGATCAGTCAAACCTCATCGGGAAGATGGTTGATGACCTCTCCATCTTCCATTGTACTCCATAGAGCGAACCGATTTCTCTCCTTCTTTTCTTTGGGTCCCTAAAGTTATTTTATTTTATTTTTTTTTCTATATTTTTTACTCAATTTTTTTGCTCCCAAAGCTTATTCTCGAACCTCCTATTTATAGATAAATTTTTCATAATTTTTTGGTAGGAAAAGGAGTCCTAAAACCCTTAGAAATCGTATTAATCTCCTTAGAAATATTTCTGGCCGTCGGATGGAGCTTGAACCGCCCAGATCTGATCAAAAATAATAGTTTTAATCCTTATGAAAGTTGGATCAAATGTCAACCATTGGATTTAGATTCTGATGAAGTTCTGACTGTCAAATCATGCAATTTAAATCCTTAACACAGTCGGGAGCGTTCTCAGCCATCCGATCACTTGATGGATTGCTTCTGGACTGTCGGATCGTACAAAAACCCCTCTCTCACTGTGAGCTGTGCCTATGGACCATGTGAAGTTTTTTGTGGACCACACCCTGGCTCTGTGGACTGACCGACCGGTCCATCGTACATCGAAGGCTATTTTTTTTATTTTTTAGGATATTTTGGCTCCATTTTTGCTCTGATTTTTTGCCTGAAAAATAAAAAAAAATATGTATTAAATTATTTAAAAATTTCTTTCATTTTGGTGCTTAAATTACTCAATTAAATTAACATCTATTTTTTTATAAATATATCTAATTTCATATTTTTTTCAAAATCACTTATTTTTTAAGAAAATTTAATAAATTTAATAAATTAGGATTTTTAAGAAGATGTTAGTACCACAAATTATAAAAAATACCTTCAATAAATATAAAAATATATTACTTATCAGTAGCATAAGAATAAATTTTTGTACCAATCGAAGTGACCATCTAGCAATGGTACCCGACGACCGGATAAGTCGAATGTGTAGAACAACATCCTTAGAACCCATGCGGATATAGTTTCCATATAATTCATCATCTTGACCAAAATACTGATAGGACATCTCAGAGTTCAACTGTTAATTCTGATCAGGTTGTCCACATTGTATTTCAAAATATCAAATCCATATGATGGATTATTCTTGTCAAGGTTTTGCTAAATTGAAATACAACGACTCATTCTTCACCAACTCTTGGAGTGGTCAATCCCATCTTGATCACACTCTGACTTTGCAAGTATTTGACTGTGCCCAGAAACCTTCCATCACTGAATGAGAAATTCAGTTAGTCCAGTACCAAAGTACAGTGAGTTGCTTGTAAGTCATTGAGGCGATCTCAGGTCTAAGAGACACTTATACCTATATCCCATCATGGATATTTTCGACAGCAGAATGCTTTGGAGTTGGTCACGTTTAATGATGATGTATCCTTAGATCTCACCTATATGCCATACTAGTGTCTCCACACTCCTTGGTTAAGAGGACAACCAACCTATATGGCCTACAGCGACCTATGCTCGATAGAAGCTGTCATCCTTATTAATAGTCTATCATTTGGTTGTGAATAATTTTAAGGACTAATCGATAAATCCTCTCTTTATCGAACCTAAATAGTCCTAAGGACTTCATCACAACAACAGAGTTTATTAGAAGATGAAAACTTATGATAAAAATACCAAAAGTAAATTTTATTTATTAACAAATTAATTACAATACAAGATTGCTCAACCATCAATAGATTGATGATTGACTTTCGGAACATATTTTTCAACAACTCCCACTTGTCCTAAAGCCACTCGGCACAGTATTTAATACCCATCTTCGACTTGTGATTGTCGAACTCTTTTATCGTCAGGGCTTTAGTGAAGGGGTCGATCAGGTTCTCCTTTCCATCGATCTTCTGAAGGTTGATGTCTCCTCGATCCACGATCTCCTAAATCAGGTGGAAGCGGTACAAAATGTGCTTCGTTCTCTGGTGTGCTTTGGGTTCCTTCTCCTGAGCAATGGCACCAGTGCTGTCGTAATAGAGCAGGATCGGACCATCAAGGGAGGATGCTACTCTGAGCTCAGTAAAGAGTTTTCTCAGCCACACAGCTTCTTTCGTGACATCCGATGCTGCGATGTACTCTGCCTCACAAACAGAGTCTGCCATAGTATGCTGTTTGAAACTCTTCCAGTAGATGGCTCCACCATTCAGAGTAAAGATATAACCCAACACGCTTCTACTATCATCGTGGTCAGATTGAAAGCTGGAGTCTATGAATCCCATAAGTTTCAGATCTGACTCGCCATAAACCAACCATTGATCCTTAGTATTTCTCAAATACTTAAGGATGGCTTTAACCACTTTCCAGTGGTTTTCTTCAGGATCAGATTAGTATCTACTCACTCACTACTCCTAGTGAGTATGCCATATCTGGCCTTGTACATGTCATGACGTACATGATAGATCCCACAGTCGAAGCATATGGGACTCTACTCATACGCTCTCTCTTTTCAGGAGTTGTCGGACAATCCTTCTTAGAGTGAAAATTTCATAGTCTATCAGTAGATAGCCCTTCTTGGAATTCTCCATACTGAACCTCTTTAGCACTGTGTTTATGTACGTGGACTGGGATAACCCAAGCATCCTTTTAGATCTATCCTTATAGATTTTCATCCCTAGGATGTTAGATGCTTCACCCAAGTCCTTAATGGAGAACTGCGATGACAATCAAATTTTTATTCCTTGTAGTGCGGGGATGTCATTCCCGATTAAGAGAATATCATCCACGTACAGGATAAGGAATACTACAACTAGACCATTTGCTCATTTATAGATGCAGGGCTCTTCTCTGTTCTTAACGAAGTCATATATTTTGATCACCTTATTAAAATGCATGTTCCAACTCCGAGAAACTTGCTTCAATCCATAAATAGATCTCTGAAGCATGCACACCTTGGACTCATCTGTGGATGTAAACCTCTTAGATTGTATCATATACACCTCTTCGGCTAGCTCTCCATTCAGGAAAGCTGTCTTTACATCCATCTGTCAGATCTCATAATCCAGATGGGTAGCTATTGCAAGCATTATCCGAATGTATTTGAGCATTACTGCGGGGGAGAACATCTCATTATAGTGAATACCATAATGTTGACGATACCCCTTGGCAACCAGACGGGCTTTATAGGTCTCCACCTTTTCGTCTGCGCCCTTCTTCCTTTTGAAGACCCATTTACACTCAATGGGTTTAATCCCTTCAGGTGGGTCAACCAATGTCCATACATCATTGACCTTCATGGACTCCATTTTGGATTTTATGGCTTCAAGCCATTTCTCAGAATCAGATCTCTACATTGCATCCATATAGGTGATCGGATCCTCATCATTCTCATCGAGTTCGATGGGATCACCATCCCAGACCAAAAAATCATAGTATCTATCCGACTGACATGGTACTCTACCAGATCGCCTTAATGTTGCAGGTATATTAGGCTTCGGATCTGATCTAATCAAATCTGACTCAGGTTCAGCTATTGGTGTCGGTTCTTTTATTTATTGAACTTCATCAAGTTCAACCTTAGAGGCAATGGTTCCTTCACCAAAGAACTCTTTTTCTAAAAAAGTTGCCTTAAGGCTGACAAACACCTTTTGTTCATCAGCATGGTAGAAAAAATATCCTTTGGTCTATTTGGGGTACCCTATAAATGTGCATTTGTCAGACCTAGATCCAAGTTTATCCGTAACTAACCATTTGACATATGTCAGACACTCCCAAACCCTAAGGTGTGAAAGTGCTGGCTTACGCCCTATCCATATCTCATATAGAGTCTTAATTACAGACTTACTTGGAACCCTATTTAACAGATAACAGGCTGATTCAAGTGTATATCCCTAGAAGGATATCGGCAAGCAGGCAAAATCCATCATGGATCAGATCATGTCTAACAGAGTTCGATTTTTCTTTTTAGACACACTATTATGCTGTGGTGTTCCTGGAGGAATCCATTGGAAGAGAATCCCATTCTCTCCTAGATATGTGAGAAACTCACCAGAAAGATATTTTCCTCCTCAATCAGACCGAAGAGTTTTAATACTCTTCTCAGTTTATTTTTCTACTTCACTTCTGACTTATGTTTCATCAGATAGATATATCCATATCTGGATAGATCATCCGTGAAAGTGATGAAGTAGAAAAATCTACCTCTAGCACTTGTGCTCATGGGCCCACATAGCTCAGTAGCTCTCTCATCTTTTTCAGTAAAAGATGACTTGGTCATTTTACCAAGAAGACAGGACTCACAGGTTGGAAGTGATTTACAATCACTGACTTAGAGGATTCCTCTTGAGTCGACCTGTTTATCCTGTTCTTGTTTATATGACCTAGCCTATAGTTTCATAAGTAGATATCTGATACACTATCTAATCTAGGGTGCTTGCCAGTAGAATAGACTACATTAACAGGTTGTGATAACATATACACACCATTATTCAGATGTCCACAAAAAATAGTAACACCATTCATAATGATATTACAAACTTATTTCTTTATTGAAATTTCATAATCATTTTTGGCCAGAAGGCCTACAGAAATAATATTTAAAAAGAAACTGGGACAGAAATGACAATGATTAAGAACAACGGTATGGGACTCAAATACAAGTTTCAAGATTCCTAATGCTAGAACTGGAACTGATCTTCCATCTCTAACGTTCAAGAACCTCTCACCTTGCTCGAATCTCCTACTGACCTGCAACCCCTACAACGAATTATAAATATGGTAAGGGCTATCGGTATCCAATACCCAGTCAGTTATATCACAAATATAAAAATTGTAAGGAGTTATCTTATAAATACCTTGCCCAGCAATAGCTTGCTTCTTTCTCTGCCTGTTTGGATCAAGGGAGGCAATGTACTGAGGACAGTTCCTCTTTCAGTGCCCCCACTTCTTGCAAAAGAAGCATTCAGCTTGACTCTTATCGGACTTGATCTTTCTGGTCTGGCCCTGCACTGATGTCCCAGCCTGAACTTGCACCTTTTTCACTTTTTTCTTTTTGTTCTTCTTTCCTTTCTCAAAGGGTCAAGAACCAGAAGATGAACCTCCCACTAAGTTCATCGACTCCTTGTGGAGTTGGTGATCCTTCTCAAAGTTCTGAAGCAACCCTAGTAACACATGGTAGTATACTTCAGGCTTTGTCATTCTATAATGAGTGAGGAATGGGAGATAAGACTTGGGCAGTGAGTTCAGTATTGTATCTTTCTTAAGCTGCTCATGCAAGAAAAGTCGAGCTTGCTTAAACGCTCCATCAGCTCGATCATGTATAATACATGATCAGTGATAGAGGCACCATCCCACATTTTGGCGTTGAAGATGGCACAACTAGTCTTGTGCCTCTCCACGTCATCGAGTATACCAAAGGCATCCTCCAACACTTGAAGCATGTCTTTTGGCTGAGTCATCTCAAATCTACGACTGAACTCGTTGCTTATGGCAGCCAGCATGATGCAGCGCATTGTGGTCCGATCACTAAACCACTTCTGATAAGTGTCTCTGACTGTTCTACGTGCATTGACAGTTGGCTTCTCAGGTGCAGGATCCGTTATTATATATAGGATCCGTTCATGCTCCAGGACTCTCTTCAACTTTTGGTATCAGCTACCGAATTTGGGTCCCACCAAAATTTCATTATCCAACAATGATCAGAGCGATAGGGAAGTGGCCATATCGCATAAAGAAAAACTATAACCTAATTAGTAATTGATTCATTAAACCTAAAGATTTAGACTTTAATCAAAAAGTTTCTTCTGCTATTTTATTCGAATTGGTAGCCTCTACCTCCAATTGGAGGAATTATCCTAATTTCTTAGTGGATACTAGAATCCACTTAGACTACACACAAGCCCAACTTTGGTTGGCCAACCCATATACATCTAAGGGTAGGTTCATAACTAATTATTTTTCTAAATAATTTTTAGTAATTTTAATTTTGCCCCAGTTCTTAATCAGTAGGCTTTGGCCTCCACTGAAAAGGTCTGGTTAGATCCAACCATTAACATGACCATACTTGGCCCATCTAGCCAATGAATGATTAGGCCCAACTTTGATTGGCTAACCTAACCACCATTTAAAAAGATGCAGTCAAGAAATCATATATATGAATGACAATTCCATCAGTCGATAAGCACCAGACCTTTGAGTCTCCAATGATTATCCAACTGATGGACCCATTATCATCCACTTAATGAGAGGCTATGATCTAGTTATCACCATAACTATTTCATTTTAAGAACCTAATAATTTTAGAAGATTTAATTGATTTAGAAGAGGAGGTCAGATGAACCAGCTTATCATGATCCTCCCACTGGCTTCACCAAGTCAGCTTAAGGGAGACCATTTAAAGGGCTGGTCTAAGAGCACCTAAATTAGTCACACTGATTTACCTAGCTGATATGGGTTAGCTCGAATAGTCAAGTGATCCAATCAAAATATAATTTCACGAAGAGGCCAGGTAAGATCGATCGGTGGGAGGGTCTGCCAAAGCTTGCCTTAGACACCATCAGAAATGGCCAGATAGGCGGGCTGTCAATTAAAAACCATTGATCTGATTTACCTTAGACACCAACTGGTTTAATTAGTTTCGATTAGATTAACCTAACAGTTCGTGCTAGACCACTTAGTCAAGAATCAAGTTCATTTGGTTCTCGTTAAAGACATGGACTTGACCAACTACAACTATTGTAATTGATCTAGAGAATCCTTGACCTAATCTAAGACAACAATTGATTAGATTTAGTCAATTCTCTAATTAAGTCCATCTTTAATCTAACCTTAAGTCTAACCCAATTAATGGACCTAATTCTCACTAACCCATTAACCCAATGTGTTATGGTTTGTGTCTTAGGTTCTTCAATTCATAATCCTAGAACCTAATCAAACAACTTCTTAATTCTTAATTAAGTTTTGGGCTGGGGGTTGGGGTTCGGCTTTTCAAAAATAATTTTCATATTTGTAAAATATTTTTACAACATGATCCTTACCAACCAAGTTGCATATTTGATTCATAATCAAAATGCAAGTGAAATAAGTATGAAACTATTTTAGATCTAATCTAAATAGGTTCATATAATTGAAATAATTTCAACATTAAACTACACAAATTTTTTAGATAAATATATGATGGTCGAGCCGGCTCTTCATTGAAGTTGAGCTGGCTCGATGATGTTTCACCCGAGCATCAGTTTTGTCTGCCTGAGAGAGCCGGCTCGAATCAGCATCGAGCCGGCTCAATTAATCCTCAAGCCAGCTCAGCTGTGTGCCCGAGCCGGCCCGACTGGTTGAAGAAACCAGATCTAGGGTTTCAGGGTTAGATCTTGAAACTTTTTCAAGATCATACAGCGGAAGACTAAAATAAATCAAAATTTATTTTTTAAAATTAGAGAATCCCTAGATCTAAGATCTTATTACATGATTATTACATAGCATTAAATCAAAAATTAAAATATATAAATATAGCATGAACTACATGTTGATCATATCAACATGTTTCTATACCACATCTAATGTATGTATTAAACAATAGATCAGATCTATTACCTTGCAAGTTAGATGCTCTAACCTCGCTGATCCGGGCTTAAGGATGATGTTGCAAGCCGCACACGCATCCGGCCTCTAGGAGTCATCCACACGAGCCCACGAATCTCGATCAGAAGTCCTGCTTCAGGAAATCAGCACAGTATGCCAGTACTGTGTTGATCCTTCTTTGATGGTTGATCAGGTGCCTCCTTCTTCATGATTTAGACTCTTCCAAAGATGGAAAGTAAAAGGAGGAGTTTTATATCTGAGACACTCTCAGAAAACTCAAGATGGAGGGAGGAAAGATATGAAAACAAATAACCCTAGAAGAAGACCCTCTTCTTCTTCACGTTTTTCTCTCTAGACACCCTAACTTGCGTCTTTTATATCTCCATGATCCAAAGGTCTTTCTCTCTGATTTTTGGATGAAACAAAGGTCTCTCAAATATCTATCTTCTTTAGAAAGTTCATGAAGAAACTTGTTTTATACAGAAAGATATGATAGAGTCCTTGTCTAGGTCAAATACCTAGTCAAGGCTTATCCAAACATGGCAAGTTAAGGGGCGCCCAACTCTTGAGAACCTCCTCCATATTTTCATACATGGATCACTAGCAAAGGGTGTATAATGTATACCCTAAAAGCTATAAAAATTTCAAAAAAAATTTGGATAAATTCGGTGCAAAATTGAAAGAGTTTTGGATTTCTAAAACTCTATCTCATAGAATTCGAAATCCAAACTTATTCCTTTTTTATTTGATCCAAACCACCTTCCATGTAAGAAAGAAGAGAGGAGACCTTTTGTGAACATGGGAGAGACCTGGGAGAGGGCTTTTGTCACACAAAATAAGTGGAGATTGACGTTGAATAAGAGAGAGGGCGTGGGGAAGGCTTATATGGCGCAAGGTGGAATCCTAGTCTTACTAGGATTCTATCTTATGACTTATTTTAATTTGATTTCCCAAACCAAATCAAACCAAAATTAGATCAACCTAATTAAAATAGGTCTTAACCCAATTAATAACTTAATTTAATCAGATTAAATTAGATTTAAATTAGATTTAATTTTCTAATCAAATTAGAAATTAGATTGACCCAAGTCCTAGTTGAACTAGGACTAGTTTTTTCTTGCACTTAGCTTATCCAATAAATCAATTGGACTTGATCCAATCAAGCCCAAACTAAATCTAATTAAATCATATTTAATTGGACTTAATCTCAACCCATTGGCTTAATCAAATTAAATCAATTAGCAATCAAATTGCTAATCGATCCTCCTGCAACACTTACACTGGGTTAAATGTCAATCGTATTGATCATTTAACCCTAGAACGATTCTTAATCGTTGATCAACCATCCGATCGGATCATGAACTCTAATGTGTGTGACCTCATAGGTCCAAACCTAAGCTGATAGTACAAAAATAAATTTTTGTACCAATCGAAGTGATCATCTAGCAATGGTACCCGACGACCGGATAGGTCGAATGTATAGAACAACATCCTTAGAACCCATGTGGATATAGTTTTCATATAATTCATCCCCTTGACCAAAATAATCATAGGACACCCCAGAGTTCAACTGTCAACTCTGATCAGGTTGTCCACATTGTATTTCAAAATATCAAATCCATCTGATGGATTACCCTAGCCAAGATTTTGCTAAATTGAAATACAGTGACTCATTCTTCTCCAACTCTTGGAGTGGTCAATCCCATCTCGATCACACTCTGACTTCGCAAGTACTTGACTGTGCCCAGAAGCCTTCCATCCCTGAATTAGAAATTTAGTTAGTCCAGTACCAAAGCACAGTGAGTTGCTTGCAAGTCACTGAGGCGATCTCAAGTCTAAGGGACACTTATACCTATATCCCATCAAAGACATTCTCGACAGCAGAATACTCTGGAGTTGGTCATGTTCAATGATGATGTACCCTTACATCTCACCTGTATGCCATACCAGTGTCTCCACACTCTTTGGTTAAGAGGACAATCAACCCATATGGCCTACAGCGACCTATGCTCGATAGAAGCTGTCGTCCTTATTAACAGCTTATCATTTGGTCGTGAACAGTTTTAAGGACTAATCGATAAATCCTCTTTTTATCGAACTTAAATAGTCCTAAGGACTTCATCATAACAACGGAGTTCATTAGAAGATAAAAGCTTATGATGAAGATGTCAAATATATTTTATTTATTAACAAATCAATTACAATACTTGGTTGCTCAACCATCAACAGCTTGATGATTGGCTTTTTGGGACACATTTTCCAACACTGGTTTCAGCAGAACTGTCAATGGTTCTTTGCATGGGAATTATTAATAAAAAGATTTTATTTTAGAGTTAAACACCATTTAAATCTAATAAATCATAAATTTAATCTAAATCACATCTAACAAATTTATGATTAAAGATAGATCTACACGAGGTAGGACAACTTTTGCACTGTAAGGGGTAAACCTTATAGCAGGATAACCTACAGTTCGTGATTGATCTAAAAATTTTAATTTCAGATTTAACAATCAAATTATAAATTAGATCTAATCTAAGAAATAATCTAAGCATGTATAAATAATCATGTAATAAACAATCTAGGCTCTGATACCAATTGAAAAAACCAGATCTAGGATTTCAGGATTAGATCTTGAAACTTTTTCAAGATCAGGTAGCGGAAGACTAAAATAAATCAAAATTTATCTTATAAAATCAAAAAATCCTTAGACCTAAGAATATATTACATAATTATTACATGGCATTAAATCAAAAATTAAAATATAAAGAGCAAGAGCTACATGTTGATCATATCAACATGTTTCTATACTACATCTAATGTATGTAAAATATAATAGATCAGATATATTACCTTGCAAGTCAGACATTTTAACTTTGCTGATCCGAGCTTGAGGATGATGTTGAGAGCTGCACATACATCAAATTTTTAGGAGTCATCGACACGAGCCCACGAATCATGATCAGAAGTCCTGATCCAGGAAATCAGCACAGTATGCTAGTACTGTGCTGATCCTTCTTCGATGGTCGATCAGATGCCTCCTTCTTTTTGATTTAGATTCTTCCAAAGATGAGAAATAGGAGAAAGAGTTTTAGATATGAGACACTCTCAGAAAACTCACAGATGGAGGAAGGGAAGAGATGAACTCGGCAACCATAGAAGAAGACCCTCTTCTTCTTCTTTTTGCTTAACCCAGACACTTGGTTTTGTGTCTATTATATCTCCACACCCCAATAGTCTTTCTCTCTGATTTTCACACACCCCAAAGTTATCTCAATTTTATATAATCTAGAAAAATCTCAAGAAGAAATTCTTCTTAAATAAAGAGATATAAGGAATCCTTGTCTAGGTCAAATACCCAGTCAAGAAAAATCCAAACGGGGCAAGACAAGGGGTACCCAACTCTTGGGCACCCCCTTCTTCTTTTTCTACCATGGAATACTAGAAAAGGGCACACAATATGTGCCATAAAAGCCACAAAAATTTCAAAAAAAATTTGGATAAAATCAGTGCCATAAGGAAAGAGTTTTGGTTTCCTTAAATTCTATGTCATGGAATTTGAAATCCAAACAAATTCCTACTTTGACTTGGTTCACAACCACATTCCATATAAGAGAGAAAGAGTGGAAAGCTTTGGACATGTGTGAAGGCCTAGGAGAGAAGGTTTTGTCACACAAAATAAGTGAGAGTGGGCTTGGGGGGCTAATGTGGTACAAGGTGGAATCCTAGTCTTACTAGGATTCAATCTATGACTTGTTCAAATTTGGTTTCTCAAACCAAATCAAACCAAAACTAAATCAACCTAATTAAAATAGATCTTAACCCAATTAAAAATCTAGTTTAATCAAATTAAATTAGATTTAAATTTAATTTAATTTTTTAATCGAATTAAAAATTAGGTTGACCCAAGTCCTAATTGAACTAGGACTAGTTTATCCTTGCACTTGGTTTATCCAATAAACCAATTGGACTTGATCCAATCAAGCCCAAACCAAATCTAATTAAATCATATTCAATTAGACTTAATCTCAGCCCATTGATTTAATCAAATTAAGCTAATTAGCAATCAAATTGCTAATCGATCCTCCTGCAATACTTGCACTAGGTTAAATATCAATCGTATTGATCGTTTAACCCTAGAATGATTCTTAATCGTTGATCAACCATCCGATCAGATCGTAAACTCTAATGTGTGTGATCTCGTAGATTTGAACTTAAGCTGGTAGTATAAGAATAAATTTTTATACCAATCGAAGTGATCATCTAGCAATGATACCCGACGGCTGGATAGATCGAATGTGTAGAACAACATCCTTAGAATCCATATGGATATAGTTTTCATATAATTTATCCTCTTGACCAAAATGCTTATAGGGCACCTCAGAGTTTAACTATCAACTCTGATCAGGTTATCCATATTGTATTTCAAAATATCAAATCCATCTGATGGATTACCCTGGCCAAAGTTTTGCTAAATTGAAATACAGCGATTCATTCTTCTCCAACTCTTGGAGTGGTCAATCCCATCTTGATCACACTCTGACTTTGAAGTACTTGACTATGCCCAGAAGCCTTCCATCACTGAATTAAAAATTTAGTTAGTCCAGTACCAAAGCACAGTGAGTTGCTTGCAAGTCACTAAGGCGATCTTAGGTCTAAGGGATACTTATACCTATATCCCATCAGAAATATTCTCGATAGTAGAATGCTCTGTAGTTGGTCATGTTCAATGATGATGTACCCTTATATCTCATCTGTATGTCATACTAGTATCTTCACACTTTTTGATTACGAGGACAACCAACCCATATGGCCTACAGTGACCTATGCTCGATAGAAGCTGTCGTCCTTATTAACAACCTATCATTTGGTCATAAATAGTTTTAAGGACTAATCGATAAATTCTCTCTTTATCGAATCTAAATAGTCCTAAGGACTTCATCACAACAATGGAGTTCATTAGAAAATGAAAACTTATGATGAAAATATCAAAAATATATTTTATTTATTAACAAATCAATTACAATACAAGGTTGCTCAACCGTCAACAGGTTGATGATTGGCTTTTGAGACATATTTCTCAATAATGTTATAATGAAGTCCTTAGAACTACTACCAAAATGATAAAGGAAGATTTATCATCTGGTTCTTAAATCCTGCTCGTGATCAAATGATACAAGTATCACAAGGATGATAATTGTATCGAGTATAGGTCGTTGTATGCTATATTAGTTGGTTGTTCTCTTAACCAAGATGTGTGGTGACACGAGTATGACATACGGGTGATATATTGGAGTATATTTTATTGAGCGTGACCACTTCTGAAGCACTCTACTGTCAAGGGTTGCTCTGATGGGATATGGATATATGTGTCCCTCGGACCTGAGGCTGTCTTGGTGACTTGCAAGCAACTCATAGTGCTTTGGTGTCGGACTATCCAAATTTTTAATTTGATGACAGAAAGTTTTTAGGTATAGTCAAGTACTTGTCAAGTCTGAGTGCGAGTCAAGATGGGATTGACTGCTCCAAGTAAAATTAAAGATGATGCATCATTGTGTTTCAATTCAGCAAAACTTTAGTCAAAGTAGTCATAGTGAGGAGTCACAAAATTTTTGAGATTGAGACACAATGTGTATCACTCTTCTTAGGTTGATAGTTTAACTCAAAGTCATCCTTGAGCATCAAGTGTCAAAGGGATGAATTATACGGTAACTATATCCACATGGGTTATAGAGTATTGCTAGGCATACATTCGACCTATCCGGACGTCGGATCTCATTGTTAGATGGTTACATCAATTAAGACAAGAATTATTCTTGTGTTACTGACTTAGGTTTGAATCTATGGGGTCACATATATAGAAGTACCAGTCTGATCAAATGGCTGATCGATGATTATGAATTGTTGAAGGATTTAATCATCAATTTAATTGATGATTAATCCTATGTAAATATTATAATAAATTATTTACTAATGGTTAGTAAATTAAAAAAATAATTAATTGATAATATGATTATTAATTGACTCAATTTGATTGAGCAATAGAGATTGGATTAGATCTAATTGAATTGGATTCAATTAGATTGGCTTTGGATTAATTGGATGCAGCCCTATTGAATAATAAGACTTATTCCAATTGATCTCAGGGATGTATGAATTTAAAATTATTCTAAATTAAATATAATTTAATTAGTTTTATATAGGCTTGGATTGGATCTAACCCTATAGAATAATAGGTTTGATTGGATCAAGTCCTAATATCAAATGAAGCACCTGATCTCCATTTAGAATCAATCCCTGGATCAATGGAATTTTTTAATCTAACTAATTCTCAATTACATTGGAGCCTAATTGGTTTTATAATTGAACTAGGATCCAATTAGTTAGTTTATTATAACTAATTTCTAAATTGGTTAGGATTAGATCTAAGGGTTAGTTAGAGTTGGAACAGAATCTTGAGTCTTATGTGGAATAGGACTTAACCAACTAAAATAGATATATTCTCCATGCCCTACTTTTCACCGTGAGAATTCCACATGCCCCATAGGATGCCATGCCTCCTCTCTTCCTCCCATGGAAAACAAAGAGACATCCCTTCTCCCCTTCTTTTCTGGTCGCCCAAAAACAAGGAGGGGGCGTCCAAGAGTTGGACGCCCCAAGATCCCTCTCACAACATCCATTTTCTCCTCTTCTTCTTGGTATGTTTTATTAATCTATTCTTGCTGATCTTTGGGCATCAAAAGAAGACTTCTCTGCTGGTTATACAGTAAAAAATTAGAGAAGAAAAGTTCTTCCCAAAGAGAGAAAGATCAAGGAAGAAGAAGGATCTTCTTTCTTGCGTGCAACCTTGAAAAAATAAGAGTTTTTCTTTCAAATTTTTTTTATTTTTTTAAAATAAAAATTAAATTAGATATAATTTTTAACATAAGATTTAGAGGAGAAATATCAAAAAAAATTTGATTTAAATTTGGAGATTCTTGAAGTTTTAGATCAAGGAAGAAGATGGATCTTCTTTCTTACGCTCAGCCTTGAAGAAGAAGGAGTTCTTCTTCTAGATTTTTTTTATTTTTTTTAAGATAAAAATTAGATTAGATCTAATTTTTAATATAAAAATTTAGAAAAAAAATACTAAAAAAAATCTGGTTGGGCATTTGGGGCTTTCTTGAATTTTAGATCAAGAAGAAAATGGGAGAAGAAGAGAGAAGATTGGTTCTTCTCTTGGATCCCTCTTTTGGATTTTTCTAGATCTCAAAATTTTATATGATTTTTAGTATGAAAAATTAGATTAGATCTGATTTTCATCATGAAGAATCAGGAAAAAAAAAAGTTCTTCTCAAAGGTGTGAAAGAAAGAGAGAAAGATTTTCTCTTATGCATGAAAATTGAGAAGAAAGGGTTCTTCTCTTGATCTCTGTTGTAGAGATTAGATACATGGATTCAGAAAGAAAAAAGAGAGGGTCTTCTTATTTTTCAATTTTATCATGTTTCTCTCAGATTAGCCAAAGGATGGTGTCCTTACGAGCTAGCACTTTCGGAGAGATCGATCAGCATAAGGGCTTTGTGTGGATACCTGTAGAGGCCAGATGCGTGTGCGGCTGTCAAACATCATCAAGAACCATCTTCATGAATTTCGGATGAGATGTCTACTACCCGTGCTCAGGTATGAGATTTTGATTTCAATTAATTTTTAGATGTAATTTAGATATGAATTAGATATGATCTAATTACACTTAGATATATTCTGTACTTGCTGAATTTTAGATTTTAGATGTGTATACATGCATATTAGTTCATGTCATAGATTCTGTATGATGATTTAGATTTGATCTATACATATATTATAGATTAAATTATTTAATCTATATATATTTCACTGTAAAATTTTTGAAAATGTATGCACATCACCCACCATGCTTCCTAGCACTCATCTCCATCTCCTCCAATAATGCCCCTAAGGGCCTAACTCAACATCTTAAAACACGAACCAAGTCTAAGCAATACTTGAACTTAATAGTGGTAAGTAGCTTGGTCATTATATCTGCTGGATTATTTGCCATAGGAATCTTTTTTAATACAATAATCTCTTGTGATACAACATCCTGAATAAAGTGTTATCTAATATCAATATATTTGATTCTTTCATGATACATCTAATTTTGGTCTGATGTATGACACTCTGATGGTCACAATAAACAGTAGTCATATCCTATTGTAAGCCAAGATCAACAACCAAACCTCACAACCTAATGGCCTCCTTTATTGCTTCTACCACTATCATATACTCTGCCTCTATAGTGCACAAAGCAATAGTAGATTGTAAAGTCATTTTCCAACTGATGACACAACCTGAGAGAGTGAAGAGATAGCTTGTCAGAGACCTCCTTTTATTCAAATCACCTATATAATTAGAGTTTGTATAACCAACAACACTGTTACAAATATCTAAACTTTGATCATATACCAAACCAATATCTGTAGTGTCTCTCAAATGACGTAAGATCCATTTCACAACCTGTCTATGGATCTTTTTTGGATGCCCCATGTACCTACTAGTGTCATCGATGGCTTGCAAGATATCTGGACGTATGCAAATCATGACATACATGATCCTCTCAACTGCACTAACATATAAAATACATGATATATATTCCTCCTCATCTGACTATGGAGACAAAGAAGCTGAAGGTCTGAAGTGTGCTGCAAATGGAGTACTCATTGCCTTGCAATCCTGCATACCAAAATGCTTAAGCACTTTCATAATATAATTTTTCATGATAAAAATAATTTGTCTGTGCATCAATTTTAGTGAATCTCCATATCTAAAATCTTCTTTGCTGCACCCAAGACCCTCATCTTAAATTCACTGCTAAGCTAAGTTTTTAATTTCTTAATCTCACACATATTTTTCTACAATAAGCATATCAACACAGAGCAATAAATAAATAAATAAACTATTTAGATGTCTCCTGCGATAAACATAACTATCATAGTCACTCTAAGACTAACCATGCCTAAGCATAAATACATCAAACCACTTATATTGCTGCCTTAGAGATTGCTTCAAACCATACCATGATTTTCTCAATAAGCAAACATGGTCCTCCTTATCCGAAATAACAAATCTCTCTGACTGCTATATATAGATCTATTTCTTAAGCTCACCATAAAAGAAAGCTATCTTGACATCAAGTTGCTTCAGCTCTAAATCAAACAACACAATAATAGTAAGCAATACACAAATAGAGTTATATATGTTTCATAATAAGAGAGAAAAACTTCATTAAATTCTATACCTTTCCTCTAACTGCAGCCTTTTGCAACAAGTGTGCTTTGAACCTTGTTGCTTCAATATTTGAGATTCCTTATTTCTTTTAAAGATCCATTTACACTCAACAATCTTTTAGGCAATATCTGATTTTTGTAAAATGACTCAATCTCCTCACTCTTAACATTAGACCACTATGCAGACTCACTGCTAATAATGGCCTCATGATAACTTACAAAATCTTGAACCTCAGTAGACTTTATCCAAAATAATGCAAAAAAGATCATATCTACATATCCATATCTTTGAGAGGGTCTAATCTACCTCCTCGAACTATTAGTGGCTATGGTGTACTGCTACTCCTATAAAGTATCTCTTTTTTTAACAATCTCAAACTCATCACCTTGAATTGACTGAACTAAAATATCATCCTATGATGGATGAACTGAAGGTCTAACCTCAAGCTCCACCTGTTCATCAACATCATGATCTTTATCTATAGCAACTAACTCTTTTCTCGAACGAAGCACAGCTTAGTCATCAAAGATAATATCTCTAATGACTTTGAATTTTTGAGAACCAGGCTTAACACATCATAATCTATAGCTTTTCATCCTAGACTGATGACCAATTAAGATACTGTTAGGAAATCTGGTTGCATGCATCATAAAAATTTAAACATAGTGGAAAGAAGATAAATTAAAACTATTTTTGTTCAAGCATGCACGCATGAGATTGCATCTCAAAACATCAAGATCCCTCATAGTTTAAGATTAAGATAAAAATAAAATAGAGAGGAAGATCAAATCATTACCTTGCATGGATAGATCTTCACCATGATTTGATGATCCATGGATGTCTTAAAGATTTCTTTGAAGCCGCATATGTATCCGACCTCTATAGATATCCACACAAGACTAATCTGATTAGAAGATCCTAATCTCATCAGGATGTTAGCTCTCTTATAGAGATCGCTCCTTGGATGTTGAATCTTTTTTCTTCTTAAGAGAAGAATAGAGAAACTAGAGGAGGAGGAGGATGGGAAGGAGAGACATGTAGGCTAGAACATCCAACTCTTGGATGTGTCAAGAAGAAAGAGGAGGGTTGAAACTTAGAACGTCCAATACTTTGGATGTGCAAGAGAAAGAGGAAGAGAAGGGAGGCGTCCCAAACTATTTCAGCACCCCACCTTTTTTTTTCAGATTTTATGTGCCTCAAGTCTTTTCTTGCCGTGCCTCTCTCTTTTTCATGGTAACAACCAAGAGGAGGCACCCACACCTAAATCCCAATGCTAATCCTAATCCTATTAGGGTTTAGTTGAGAGTCTTAATAGAGGACTTTCTTTAAGGGGCACCTCTCTTATTTCTTGTGCCAACTAGCTCACACACACCCCCTTTCTTTTCACACTGTTCACCCTCTTATCTAATAAGAGGAGGTGCTACCAATAAGCCATGATGATTCCATGAGGCGTGAGATGTAGAGGAGAGTCCTTTTGCATGTAAATCACCTTTACAGATAGTCCAATGTAGTTTTAATTCTTAATAAGTCAACTACTTATTGAGTCTAAATCTTTTAGACTTATGAAATTCAATTTGAGTCAAACTCAATGTTGGGAATAGTGTCCCAAAGCCAATCGTCAGTCTGTTGACGGTTGTGCTCATTTTTATATTTGTACATGAATTATGAATTAATAAAAATTATTTTGGTATTTTTTATCATAAAATATTTCATCTTCTAATGAACTCCTATGTTGTGGTGAAGTCCTTAAGACTATTTAGACTCGACAAAGAAGGATTTGTCGTTTAGTCCTTAAATCTGTTCGCAATCAAATGATACATTGTTACTAAGGACGACAATGTTTATCAAGCATAGGTCGTTGTGTGCCATATAGGTTGGTTGTCCTCTTAACCAATAAGTGTAGAGACACTGGTATGGCATACAGGTGAGATGTAAGGGTACATCTGCACTGAACGTGATCGACTCTGGAGCTATTTCTGCTGTCAAGATTTACTCCGATGGAATATGGGTATAAATATCCCTCCGACCTGAGACCACCACGGTGACTTGCAAGCAACTCACTGCACTTAGGCACTGGACTACCTGAATTTTTAATTCAGTGACGGAAGGCTGCTGGGTGTAGTCAAGTACTTGACTTGTCGGTGCGTGTGTCAAGATGAGATTAACCACTCCAGTTTAGGAGCTATGTACAGTCATATTTCAATTTAGCAAAACCTTGGTCAGGGTAGTCCTTGTGAGGAGTCACAGGACTATTTGAGTTGAGCATGACTCAGATGATCTGATCAGGGTTGACAGTTTAGCCCTGAGTCGTCCTAAACACAAGGGTCAAAAGGATGAATTATACAGTAATCATATTCATGTAGGTTCTGAGTGTTGCGATTGTGACTCTTCGACCTATCCAAACGTCGGATACCATTGCTAGATGGTCACTTCGATTAGTACAGAAATTGGTTCCTATGCTACTGGCTTAGGTTCAAACCTGCGGGGTCACACACATTAGAGGTTCCTATATGATCTGATGGCTGATGTAGAATCCTACATGTTTGGAACTCGATGATCGAGAATCAAGATTCTCTGATCACGAGTTTCACACATTAAGGGTACCGGGGTCAAGAGTCTCACTGGTTGGGACTTTTCGATCAGGGTTACATATCGATGAATTCTGATGCCTGATTGCCCATCGGATTTAAACTCAGTATTTATGAGAGATTTAATTAGTGATTTGATCACTAATTAACTCAATTTGATTGAGTAATTATTTTTGGATCAAGTCCAATTGAATTGGATTCTGTTGAGTTTGACCCGATTAGGTTAAGAGTTGACCTAATCGTCAAGATGGTTTGGTCTCTGATTTGATCAGGGGTTGGGCTTAGTCAATTTATGATTTGATTAGGATTTTATTGAGCCTAATTAAGTCTAATTAAGTTGGGTTTAAATTAGTCTAATTGGACCTAACTTATTTGGTTCAATTAGGTTGGTTTAAATAATTAAACCACCTTGACCCAATCTCCATGCGCCACCTCACTTCCATTGCACCCATTTGAATTCATGAGAAGGAACTTCTCATGAATTTTTTTCTCATGCCAAGCCTTCTCCACACCCCACTTTAATGTGCCATATGAATGGATAAGGATGATTGGTTGGCCATTCAAATTCAAAATAAAATTTGAATTTGAATGGGCAATCAATCTTTGCGCCTTATCCCTTTTTTTTTACGCCCCATTTATTATATGAGAAAAGATTTCTCATGAAATCACTCCATGCACAATTTAAGCATCACCTCATACCTTTAGTGGATAAGGGATGAGTTGGTATCCATTTGAATTCAAAATTTGATTTGAATTCAAATGTGCAATTACTCATCTTTATCATTTCTTTTGGATAAGACGTTTGACGTTGTTATAAAAGGAGGAGGAGTGGGACGTGCAAGAAGAAAATTTTTGGAGAAAAATTATGGGGCATGAGAAGTCTTGTGCATGAGAAGGAAGTCCATATCCTTCCAAGAGAAAAAGAAAGAAAAGAAAGAAAAGTGGGTGCAAGGTTTTCGATGAGTTCCCTAGAGTTTTAGCCTGGGGTTCGGGAAGTGAGAAAGTGAGCTACGAGTGTCGTGAGCCCATAAAATCTCAGAAAGATCTTCAACATCCTCTCAAGCACATCTGTTAACAATCTGGAGCATCTAAAAAATCGACAGATATCGATCGAAGGAGTTCGATCAGCATCGGCCGTCAAAAGGACTCTACAATGAGCTAGCACTCGTGAGGAGTCGATCAGACTGGGAGCTTCGTGTGGATGATCCACAAAGATTAGACATGCTATATGACTGCATCATGATGATCAAACTCTTCCGACGGTGATCAGATTACGGCGATCTACTACCCGCACAAAGGTATTGTGTTCTGAACACATTACAATAAAGTATTTATTGTTCAAATTTGAATTTCAAATTTAAATGCATGCATGCTATATATCATATTTAGATCCTAGTGTAGGATAAATTTATGTTAATTAATTAGATTATTTAATATTTTCCTTATAAAATCATGATTTTAAAAAAGTTTTAAAATTATCATTTTATCCCTGCACTGAACTTCCTCACAAATGGTATGAGAGCGGGTTCTTAGATATGATATATATATTTGCATACGTAGATTAAGTTATCATCTAAAAGTTTAAATTTAAAATTTAAAATTCAAAAATTTGAAATTTGAATTTTGAAAGTTGTTCAAAAATCAAAATTCAAAAATTTGAAATTCAAAATTTAAAATTTGAATTTTGAAATTTGAAATTTAAAATTCAAAATTCAAAAATTTGAAATTTAAAATTTAAAATTTAAAATTTATTTGAAATTTCAAATTAAAATTCAAAATTTAAAATTTAAAATTTGAAATTCAAAATTTAAAATTCAAAATTTTGAAATTTGAAATTTGAAATTTGAAATTTGTTTGAAATTTGAAATTCAAAATTTAAAATTTGAAAATTGAAATTTAAATTTTGAAATTGGTATATTTAGATATACTTGATCCAAGTAGCAAGTCATCGAATTGGGTTGGTTGCCATGGCCATCCGGTCATAGGAGAAAAGTAGGGTTTAAAGGCCCTCTCCTCTCATTCGATGGGGTCTCCTATGGCGGTAGGGGTGCCGCTGCAATTATATCTCATGCAGATGAAGCAGTGAAAGAAATTAATTGTAAAGGTTCAATTGTGAAATTTATCATGAATGTGTTAGATTAGATCTAAAGGAATATTCATGATTTATTTTGATTGAGTTATTTTCTGTTATGTAATTAGCAATAGGATTGCTATTTATGAAATGTGCTGATCTATTTGTGAAATGAGTCAACATATTTGGTGAACAAAAAATAAAACTTTTTAAATTTAAAAATTATTTTCAAAATGCCAAACCCTGACCCATCTGCCCAAATACTTAATTAAAAAAATTAAGTATTGTCTAGTAGGTCTAGAATTGTGAATTAAGACCTAAGACAATTGCATAAACTTGTGGGTCAATAGGTTAGATGGATTAGATCCATAATTGGGTTAGACCTAAGGTTAGCTTAAAGAAATAGACTAAATTAGAGTAATTGGTCAAATCTAATCAAAAGTTGAATTAGATTAGGTCAAGGATACTCTAGACTCAACTCCAATAGTTGTAGTTGAATGGGTCCATATCTTTAACTAGACCAAGATAGACTTAATTCATGGCTATACGGTGGAACCCTATTTACTAAGTTGATCAAATTAAAACTAATGAACCGATTGGTGTCTAAGGTAAGTTTGGCAGTTTGACCAGTGGTTTCTAAGCGGGAGCTACTCGCAGTGATTTGATCTCTGACGAGTTAATGGCTTATCCCCACCACTGATCTCATTTACCTGGCCAACCTGGTGAATTAAGTTTTGATTAGATCACTTGGTGATTAGGGCTCACCCATGTCATTAGGTAAATTAGTTTGACTGATTTAGGTGCTCCTAATGCCAGCTTTAATTAAATCCTTTTTAATCTGACTTGATGAAGTCAGTGGGAGGATTGAAATTGGCTGGATATTTTCTTCTCATCTATCCTTTAATAAAATCCTCAAAAAAAATTATTAGGTCCCTAAAAATGATTAAGTTATATTGATAACTAAGTCATAGCCTCCCATTGAGTGAGTGATAATGAGTCCATTAGTTTAATAATCATTGGAGGCCCAAAGGCCTGGTGCTTATTGACTAATGAAATTATCATTCATAATATGATAATTTGGTTTGAGTCTTTCTGATGGTGATCAGGTTGGCCGGTCAAAGTCGGGCCTGATCATTTATTGGTCCGATTCACCAAATCAAATCATGTTAATGGTTGGACCTAACCAGATCTTTTCAGTGGAGGCCAAAGCCTACTGATTAGGTTCTGGGGCAAAATCAATTACTAGAAGTTGTTTAGAGAAACAACTGGTTATGAACCTATCCATAGATGCACATGGGTTGACCAACCAAAGTTGGGCTCGTGTGTAGTCTGTGTGGATTCTAGTACCCACTAAGGAATTAAAGTAATTCTTCGAATTGGAGGTTGAGGCTACCAGTTCGTAAAAATACTGGGAGAAACTTTAGACTAAAGTTCAACTCTTTAGTATTTATAATTTATGTACTAATAGAGGTCTGGTTTTTCTTTATGCAGCTATGGCCACTACCCTATCCCTCCGGTCATTATTAGATAATGACAAGCTTATGGGACCTAATTTTGATAGCTAGTATCGAAAATTAAAAATCATCCTTGAGCATGAGTAGATCCTTTATGTAGTAATGGATCCGGCACCTGAGAAGCCAGCCCCAATCTTTAGAGGGATGGTCTGAGACACTTATCAGAAGTGGTTCAATGATCGCACCACCGTTCGGTGCATTATGCTGGCGGTAATGAATGATGAGTTCAGTCGCAGGTTCGAGAACGCCCAGCCACAAGAGATGCTTCAAATGTTGAATGACTCCTTTGGCACGTCTGACGATGTTGAAAGGAACAAAACTAGTTGTGTCATTTTTAATACTCGGATGAGGGATGGAGCCTCAGTCACTGATCATGTACTGTACATGATCGAAATGATTGAGCGCCTAAGTAAACTGGGCTTTCCCTTGCACGAGCAGCTCGGTAAGGATGCGATCCTTAATTCATTGCCCAAGTCCTTCCTCTCCTTTCTTACTCATTTTCGGATGACAAAGACTGCAGTGAACTACCACGGCTTGTTGGGATTGCTGCAGAACTTTGAGAAGGATCACCAGCTCCATAAGGAGTCGGTGAATGTAGTGGGAGGGTCTTCTTCTGGTCATCGACCCTTTAAGAAAGGAAAGAAGAAGAACAACAAGAAGAAGAATAAGAAGGTGCAGCTGCATGCTGGAACGTCTGCACAGGGTCAGACCAAGAAATGCAAGCTCCACCAGAGCCAGGCGGAGTGCTTCTTTTGCAAGAAGTAGGGGCACTGAAAGAGGAACTGTCCTCTATACATTGCCTCCCTGGACCCGAACAGGTCGAAGAAGAAGTAAGGTACTTATATGATAACACCTTGCAACTTTTTCATTTGTGATACTACTGCTGGGTATTGGATACCGGAAGCCCTTATCATATTTGCAATTTGATGCAGGGTCTGCAGGTCAGTAGGAGATTTAATGAAGGTGATAGATTCCTGAACGTTGGAGATGGAAGCAAAGTTTCAGTTCTAGCATTAGGAATCATGAATCTTGTAATCAATTCTTGAAATATAATTTTGAGTGAATATCACTATTGTCCAAGCTTTTTATTAAATATTATTTCTGTAGGCCTTTTGACCATGAACGGTTATCAATTTTTAATAAATAAAAATATTTACAATATCATTTTGAATGATGTTACAATGTTTGTTGGATAACTTAATAATGAAATTTACTTTCTATCACAATCTGTTAATGTGGTTCAAACCTTCGGGAAATGCCCTAGAATAGATAATAAGTCAGAAGTCTACCTTCAGCATTGTAGGCTAGGTCATATCAATAAGAACAAGATAAACAGGTTGGCTCAAGAAGGAATTCTTGAAGTAGGTGATTGTGAATCACTTCCAACCTGTGAGTCTATCTTCTTAGTAAAATGACCAAATCACCTTTTACTGGAAAAGGTGAGCGAGCCAGTGAACTCTTGGGTTTGGTACATTCTGATGTATGTGGACCCATGAGCTCAAGTGCAAGAGGTGGATATTTCTACTTCATAACCTTCACAGATGACCTATCGAGGTATGGGTATGTCTATTTAATGAAGCATAAATCAGAGTCGTTTGAAATGTTCAAACTATTTCGAAATGAGGTAGAAAAACAAACTGGAAAGTGTATTAAAACTCTTCGATCTGATCGAGGAGGTGAATACCTTTCTAATGATTTTCTGACATATCTTGGGAAGAATGAGATTCTCTCTCAGTGGACTCCTCCTGGAACACCACAACATAATGGTGTATTTGAAAGGAGGAATCGGACCTTGTTGGACATGGTTCGATCCATGATGGGGTTTGCTGGTCTGCCAATCTTCCTCTGGGGATATGCGCTCAAATTGGCTTGTTACCTTCTAAATAGAGTTTCGAGTAAGTCTGTAACCAAAATACCATATGAGATATGGATAGGACGTAAGCCAGTACTCTCCACCTTAGGGTTTGGGGATGTCCGGCTTATGTTAAACGTTTAATTACGGACAAGCTTGGACCTAGGTCTGACAAGTGTAATTTTATAGGGTACCCAAAAGAGACCAAAGGTTATTACTTCTACCTAGCTGATGAGTAAAAAGTGTTTGTCAACCTTAAGGCAATCTTTTTGAAAAAGGAGTTCCTTGGTGAAGGGACTGTTGCCTCTGAGATTGAACTTGACGAAGTTCGGTAGGTGGAAAAATCGACACAAATTGCTGAACCTGAATCGGATTTGGTTAGATCAGATCCGAAGCCCATTGTTCAAGCACCCTTAAGACGATCAGGTAGAGTACCACGTCAACCGGACAGATACTATGGTTTCTTGGTTCGGGACGGCGATCCTATCGAACTTGATGAAAACGATGAGGATCCGATCACCTACATGGATACAATGTAGAGATCCGACTCTGAGAAATGGCTGGAGGCCATGAAATCCAAAATGGAGTCTATGAAGGTCAACGATGTGTGGACATTGGTTGACCCATCCGAAGGAGTAAAACCCATAGGGTGTAAGTGGGTCTTCAAGAGGAAGAGAGGTGCAGACGGAAAGGTGGAAACCTATAAAGCTCATCTGGTTGCCAAGGGATATCGTCAACGTTATGGTATAGACTATGACGAGATATTTTCTCCTGTGGCAATGCTCAAATCCATTCAGATTATGCTTGCGATAGCTGCCCATCTGGACTACGAAATCTGGCAGATGGATGTGAAGATAGCTTTTCTAAATGGAGAGCTGGATGAAGAGGTGTATATGATACAACCTGAAGGATTCACATCCACAGATGAGTCTAAGGTGTGCAGGCTACAGAGGTCCATTTATGGACTTAAGCAGGCATCACGGAGTTGGAACATACATTTGGATAAGACGATGAAGACGTATGGCTTCGTTAAGAATGGAGAAGAGCCATGCATTTATAAGTGGGCTAATGGTCCAGTAGTAGTATTTCTTGTATTATATGTGGATGACATTCTCTTAATCGGGAATGATGTCCCTGCATTACAGAGAATAAAGAATTGGCTGTCGTCACAGTTCTCCATGAAGGATCTGGGAGGCTTCCTACATCCTAGGGATAAGGATCTATAGGGATAGATCTTAAAGGTTGCTTGGTTTATCTCAGTCCACGTACAGTGATACTATGCTGAAGAGGTTCAGCATGGAGAATTTCAAGAAAGGCTACCTTCCGATAGGCCATGAAATTTCTCTCTCAAAGAGAGATTGTCCGACAACACCTTAAGAGAGAGAGCGTATGGGTAGGATTCCATATGCTTCGACAGTAGGATCTATCATGTACGCCATGACATGTACATGACCAGATGTGGCATACTCACTAGCGGTAGTGAGTAGATACCAATCTGATCCAGAGGAGAATCACTGGAAGGTTGTTAAAACCATCCTGAAGTATTTGAGAAATACTAAGGACCAGTGGCTTGTTTATGGTGAGTCAGACTTGAGACTTATAGGGTTTACAGACTCTAATTTTTAGTCTAATCACGATGACAGCAAAAGTGTGTCGGGATTTATTTTTACCCTTAATGGTGGGGCTATCTGCTGAAAAAGTTCCAAGCAGCACATAGTGGCTGATTCAGTTTGCGAGGCAGAGTATGTCATTGCATCAGATGCTGCCAAAGAAGCAGTGTGGCTGAGAAAATTCATCATCGAGCTCAGAGTAGTACCCTCCCTTGTTGGTCCAGTTCTGCTCTACTGTGACAGCTTTGGAGCCATTGCTCAGGCGGTGGAACCAAAGGCACACTAGCGGACGAAGCATATTCTGTGCCGCTACCATCTCATTAGAGAAATTATGGATCGAGGTGACGTCAATCTTCAGAAGATCGACGGGAAGGAGAACCTGGTTGACCCATTCACTAAAGCCATTGCGGTGAAGGAGTTCGACAACTACTAGTCGAAGATGGGTATTAGATACTGCACCGATTAGCTTTAGGCCAAGTGGGAGATTATTGAGAATAGTGTCCCAAAGCCAATCGTCAGCCTGTTGATGGTTGTGCTCATTTTTGTATTTGTACATGAATTATGAATTAATAAAAATTATTTTGATATTTTTCATCACAAAATATTTCATCTTCTAATGAACTCCTATGTTGTGGTGAAGTCCTTAGGACAATTTAGACTCGACAAAGGAGGATTTATCATTTAGTCCTTAAATCTGTTCGCGACCAAATGATACGTTGTTACCAAGGATGATAATGTTTATCAAGCATAGGTCGTTGTGTGCCATATAGGTTGGTTGTCCTCTTAATCAATGAGTGTGGAGACACTGGTATGGCATACAGGTGAGATGTAAGGGTACATCTGTACTGAACGTGACCGACTCTGGAGCTATTTCTGCTATCAAGATTTGCTCCAATAGAATATGGGTATAAATATCTCTCTGATCTGAGACCACCACGGTGACTTGCAAGCAACTCACTGCACTTAGGCACTGGACTACCTGAATTTTTAATTCAGTGATGAAAGGCTGCTGGGTGTAGTCAAGTACTTGACTTGTCGGTGCGTGTGTCAAGATGGGATTGACCACTCCAGTTTAGGAGCTGTGTACAGTCGTATTTCAATTTAGCAAAATCTTGGCCAGGGTAGTCCTTGTGAGGAGTCACAGGATTGTTTGAGTTGAGCACGATTCGGATGATCTGATCAGGGTTGACAGTTTAACCCTGAGTCATCCTCAACACAGGGGTCAAAAGGATGAATTATACAGTAACCATATTTATGTAGGTTTTGAGTGTTGCGATTGTGACTCTTCGACCTATCTGGATGTCGGGTACCATTGCTAGATGGTCACTTCGATTAGTACAGGAATTGGTTCCTGTGCTACCGACTTAGGTTCGAATCTGCGGGGTCACACACATTAGAGGTTCCTATCTGATCTGATGGCTGATGTAGAATCCTACATGTTTGGGACTCGATGATCGAGAATCAAGATTCTCTGATCATGAGTTCCACACATTATGGGTATCGGGGTCAAGAGTCTCACTGGTTGGGACTTTTCGATTAGGGTTACATATCGATGAATTCTGATACCCGATTGCCCATCGAATTTGGACTCAGTATTTATGAGAGGTTTAATTAGTAATTTGATCACTAATTAATTTAATTTGATTAAGTAATTATTTTTAGATCATGTCCAATTGAATTGGATTCAGTTGGGTTTGACTCGATTAGGTTAAGAGTTGACCTAATCGTCAAGATGGTTTGGTCCCCGATTTGATCAAGGGTTGGGCTTAGTCAATTCCTGATTTGATTAGGATTTTATTGAGCCTAATTAAGTTAATTAAGTTGGGTTTAAATTAGTCTAATTGGACCTAACTTATTTGGTTCAATTAGGTTGGTTTAAATAATTAAACCACCTTGACCCAATCTCCATGCGCCACCTCACTTCATTGCACCCATTTGAATTCATGAGAAGGAACTTCTCATGAATTTTTTTCTCACGCCAAGCCCTCTCCATGCCCCACTTTAATGTGCCATATGAATGGATAAGGATGATTGGTTGGCCATTCAAATTCAAAATAAAGTTTGAATTTGAATGGGCAATCAATCTTTGCGCCTTATCCCTTTTTTTTATGCCCCATTTATTACATGAGAAAAAGTTTCTCATGAAATCACTCCATGCACAATTTAAGCCTCGCCTCACGCCTTTAGTGGATAAGGGATGAGTTGGTGTCCATTTGAATTCAAAATTTAATTTGAATTCAAATGTGCAATTACTCATCTTTATCCTTTCTTTTGGATAAGACGTTTGACGTTGTTATAAAAGGAGGAGAAGAGTGGGGCATGCAAGAAGAAGATTTTTGGAGAAAAATTCTAGGGCGTGAGAAGTCTTGTGCATGAGAAGAAAGTCCATATCCTTCCAAGAGAAAAAGAAAGAAAAGAAAGAAAAGTGGGTGTAAGATTTTCGGTGAGTTTCCTAGAGTTTTAGCTTGAGGTTCGAAAAGTGAGAAAATGAGCTACGAGTGTCGTGAGCCCATAAAATCTCAGAGAGATCTTCAACATCCTCTCAAGTATATCTGTTGATGATCCAGAGTATCCGAAGAATCGACAGACATCGATCGAAGGAGTTCGATCAGCATTGATCGTCAAAAGGGCTCTACAACGAGCTAGCACTCGTGAGGAGTCGATCAGATCGAAAGCTTCGTGTAGACGATCTGCAAAGGCCAGACACGCTGTGTGGCTATATCACAACAATCAGACTCTTTCGACGGTGATCAAATTGTGGCGATCTACTACCTGCACAAAGGTATTGTGTTCTGAACACATTACAATAAAGTGTTTATTGTTCAAATTTGAATTTCAAATTTAAATGCATGCATGCTATATATCATATTTAGATCCTAGTGTAGAGTAAATTTATGTTAATTAATTAGATTAATTAATATTTTTCTGCTGTAAAATCATGATTTTGAAAAAGTTTTAAAATTATCATTTTACCCCTACACTGAATTTTCCCACACTCAGACCATATCCAATCAAATTAAATCCAAATTTAATTTGACTAGAACTCAACCCCAATTATTTGATCAAATCAAATAATATAGTAATAATTATAAATATATCCTTCTATAACTCACTAACTATTAGCGAGTCCTCTCATATAACTTTTACACATCAATCCAATCATCAATCATATTGATAATTGAATCTTTCTATGATTCAAAATCATAATTCAACTATCCGATCAGTCAGGACCTCTTATGTGTGTGATCTCTGAAGTTCTATTCTATTTGGTTATGAGATATATTGTGATCTTTATAACAAATATTATTGAAACTCTTTTCAATGAATTATAATAATTTCAACTCATCAAATAAAAATTATTGATCATCAAAATAATTCTCTTTAGTCTCACAATCCACTAGTGGTGCCTAACAGGATATAGTGGCGACCCAGTAGAATGGAAGAAATAAATCTCTTAGGTGTAGTTATCATGTAATATAGTTCATTTATCATGAGTTCTGACAAAATAGAGATTATGAAAAATTCATCAAATCCCATCATCTATCATATATAAGATTTATTCAACTTAAGTTCATACTGTAAAATTTTATAGAAATCTTTTTTCATTATTCACACTATCATGGTCATGATCTTCAGAACTTAGTCTCATAAATCACATATGACTACTCCTTATTTATCAAGATCGATAGATCTCATCTAGGATACATCCTACTCCTACAATGAACCTACTATAACCAATCTATACCGTAAGGATCTGAATGGTTAGAGATCAAATATATGTATAGTTAAACTATAGCAACCCCATTGTGAATAGCCAAGACATCACAAGTCAAAGAGTTAGTCATACGACTACAGCATTGAGAAAGTCATTGACGAGAGAGTAGATATCTAATGGACTTCTCATGTTGATCATGCTTGGTACCCTTATTCTCTAGCGAGCACCTACACTCTCGCTCAAGTATCCCCATACTGTAGACTTGAGACTCATCTATTTGAAGGAAAGTAATTCATACACCAATCTTACTGGATCAATCACCATCCCCATAACGATCCATCAATCAAGAGCAATTCAGAAATTAATCATCAATGACATATGACTTAAATTTTTAACTCTTGAGAATATGTATCATTATCTTATTAATTTTTTGAATGATTCATAGACACATACACAATATGAATGAAAATAAACTTTTTAATATTATTAATAAATAATAAGATCAAGTATAAAATTATATTCTAGAAAGAATAAATGTGTCAGTCTGATTGACTTGTAGGGCATACATCTAACAATCTTCCATTTATACTAAAGCCAATCTATCATATACCTAATCTCCATCTTCTCAAGATATGCTTTGGTCCTCAGTTGGTTAGGTGGTTTAGTCAGTGAATCTACCACATTATCCATGGGATCTACTCTTTACTCCTTGAAGTATTTTTTCTCGAGATAATCGTGAATAATATAAAATCATCACTCTATGTACTAGGACTCTTGGTGAGATTTGGGCTCCTTAGCTAGAACTATGGCACCATTGTTGTTGTAGTACAGTGCTATAGCATCTGATGGCATTATACTAAGTTTCGTAATAAACCTATTGTACCAGATCACCTCCTTAGCAGTCTCAGAAGCATTCATTTACTCAGCTTCCATGATGAAATCTATAATGATCGATTATTTGGAACTCTTTCAATCATCGAATCTTCATTGTATAAGAAAACACATCCTGATGTAGACCATCTATCATCAACATTAGACATAAAGTTTGAATCTGTGAATCCTTATACCATCAATTCTTTTCTTCTCCAAAGATTATGAACATATCCTATGTCCTCAAGTACTAAAGAATACTTTTTCATAGCTATCCAGTGCTCTTAGCCTGGATTCGATCAATATATGCTTGTGATACTCACAGCAAAGGCTATATCAGGTTATGTACACAGCATAGCATATATGAGGCTCCCTATAGCCAAGCATAGGGGTCTAGCTCATGTGCTGAATCTCTTCAGCACCTCCTCTATTTATATTTTCTATGAGAGACCCAACATCCTTTTAGATCTATCTTATAGACCTTTATTTTCAGAATAGAGAATGCTTCTCCAAGATCTTTCATAGAGAATTTCTTAGATAATAATATTTTAACCGAGTCAGCAGGGAATATCATTTCCAATCAAGGGGAAGTCATCCTCATATAATTTAAAGAATGTGACAGCACTCTGACTGATTTTCTTATAAACACAGGTTTCTCTTCATTCTTGATGAAATCAAACAATTTGATCACGTTGTTGAAATGAGTGTTTCAACTCCAAAATACTTACTTTAGTCCATTGCAGCTTGCACATCCATCTACTAGATCTCATCATGGTATGCCACAATCGCAAGTAGTATTCGGATGGATTTTGGCATAGTCATAGGTGAAAAAATTTTCTAATAGTCAGTCCCTTTGCATTGACTATAACCCTTTGCCATGAGCCTTATCTTATAAGTCTCTACTATCCATCGAAACCTATCTTCCTTTTGTAGATCCATTTGCATCTAATAGGTACTGTACCTACTTGTGGATCTATTAAGGTCTAGACTTGGTTGGAATGCATTGAGTTGACTTTTGACTTCATGGTTTCAAACTACTTCTTAGAGTCAATGTCTGACATCATCTCATTGTAGATTGTTGAGATCATCTCTATGTTTCCTATCTCCTATGAGAAATATTTTCTTTATGCCCTCTGTCAAAATACATAAGTATCTTTCAGTAGGATGAAAGATTCTACTAGATCTATGAGGTAGAGGAGGTACTACATGTACTAGCTCGATATTAATAGATTTTATAGGTTTTATAACTCGTTGCTCTTTAGACTCTCTCTTCGAGCTCAATTTTCTTCCCACTACCTACATCCTAGATAAACTATTTTTTCAAGAATATAGCATGTCGGCTCACAATCATATTATGATCCTCTGAAAAGTAAAAGTAGTATCCCAAAGACTCTTTAGGATACCTAATAAAATGAGCTCTCATAGACCTACCTCTAACTTATCCACCTATTATCGCTTGACATGGGCCGAACACCCCTAAATCTTGAAAAAATTAAGACTTAGTTTCTTACCATACCACATCTCATATGGCATGGTAGGAACTGACTTCAAGAAAACTCTATTCAGTATGTAAATTACAAAAAATAAAGTATGTCCTCAAAAAAATAAAGAAAGATCAGTGAAGCTCATCATAAATCAGACCATATCTAAAAGAGTCCTATTCTTCCTCTCTAACATCCTATTGAGTTGATGTTGCTCCTAGATTGATTTTGATGATTACAAAGCAGATTGAAGGGATACAAATATTTTAAATTGAAAAAGTCTTTATGCTCTTCAGGGGCAAAATCATAATTTTACTAAAATCCTGATTTGATAGTATCATTTGGTAGAACAAATGATTTGTAATCTATTGATGAAAATTTCATTATTTTTGGACTTATATTTTTGAAGTTATGAAGGTTTGAAGTGCATGAGTCGACTTATGAGTCAACTCATGGCACAATGAGCTGATTGGCATGCAAAAATTTCCCTTGGCACGCTGGATTTTTGGCTTGGCACGACCTGTGAGTCGACTCATGAGTCGACCCACAAGGCATGAGTCGACCTCTGCTGATTTGGGCCAAAAAAATCTAGAAACCAAATCTCTGGTCTTTGCAACAGAGGTCGACTCATGAGTCGACCCCTGAAGCATGAGTCGACTCATGAGTCGACCCCTGCGACAGAAATCATCCGCAACGGCTAGTTTTTTGCCCGTTTTAATTGCCTTTTATGCTCCCTAAAAATGCTCTAACGGCTCTTTTTTACCTAATATATTTTCTCTTGTTTCTTAATGCTATAAAAGGTTTCAAAAGGTGAAAATACATGAGAAATACAGAGATCCAAAATATACACGAGGAGATCAACGAAATACACAAAAGAAAAAGAGAGGGGATCCACAATCCACACGAGAGAGACAAGAAATCTACAATATACACGAGAGATTGTGAAAGAGAAAAGCAAGAGTGTTCAAAAGGACATTCAAGAGCATTCAAAGAGAGGGTTTTTTAAGCCAACTGATCAACCTTGATCAAGAGCTCTTTCAAAGCCTTCAAGAAGTCTTCAATCAAGTTCATCTTCTTCTCAAGCGTTCATCCACCTTGAGAAAATCCAAAAGGAGATTCTTCATTTGAGTAAAATATTTTTATTGTTATATTCGCTCATTTAAGGAGCTATTCTTGTACTTATTTATGCTCTAAACTGTCTTACTCTTTGTGAGTAATTGTTCTTATTTTTGGAGGATTTCCAAAACAAGGGAAGGTTGATCCGAATCTGAAATCGGAGTGTTTTGGGTTAGCTTGTACCCGAGAAACAAGTGGACTAGCTTGGGATAGCTAGTGTCAGAGTTTCCGACGTTTGTATTCGGGTTGAATACAAGTATAGTGGATTAGAATTTCCAAGTAGGAGTTTGGGGAGTGGGTGTAGGTGCAAGGTTGGCACCGAACCACTATAAATCTTTGTGTTTGTGGTGTGCTTTATTGTTTCTCTTTATTTCTTTATTATATCCTTGCATTCTTGCTTTAGGTAATTAATCTTGATTTAAAGTCTTTCTTCTCATTCATCAAGCTTTTAACAAATACTTTTCATAAGTAATTAGTTGAGCTTAAAATTTTTAAAAACCCAATTCACCCCCCCCCTCTTGGGTTGCATAGCTGGGCAACAAGTGGTATCAGAGCACGGTGCTCTAGCCCTTCTTTGATCTAACAATCAAAGAGCTAAAGATCTATGGCAACCCATGTCGGTACTTCTCTAGCCGAGGGGCAATCTACAAACCGACCTCCACTTTTCAATGGGTCTAATTACACCTATTGGAAAGCTTGGATGAAGATATTCATACAAGCACTCGACTATGATATGTGGAGTATCATAGTGAACGGTCCTCACACACCCACCAAGATTATAGATGGTGAGGAGTCAACCAAATCCGAGAAAGAATGGGATGAGGTTGATAAGAAATTGGCACAATTAAACGCTAAAGCTATGAATGTTCTTTATTGTGCACTTGATGCAAATGAATTTAATCGCATTTCTACTTGTGCATCTGCTAAAAAAATATGGGATAGGTTAGAAGTAACCCATGAGGGAACAAATCAAGTAAAAGAGTCTAAAATAAACATGCTTGTGCATAAATATGAATTGTTTAAAATGGAGCATGATGAGTCCATAACTGCTATGTTTACTCGTTTTACTGATATAATTAATGGTTTGAAGAGTCTTGGCAAATCTTATACTAACAGTGAGCTTGTAAGGAAGATTCTCAGGTCATTGCCAAGAACTTGGGAAGCCAAGGTGACTGCCATCCAAGAAGCAAAGGACTTGAACACTCTACCTCTAGAAGAGCTTCTTGGATCCTTGATGACTCATGAACTTAACATGAAGCAACATCAAGAGGATGAAGTCAAAAAGAAAAGAACCATTGCCCTCAAATCCACAGCTTCGCCTGATGATGAAACGGATGACACTGAAGATGAAGAACAGGATGAAGAGATGGCACTCATCACCCGGAGATTTAAGAAGTTTCTAAGAAAAAGGAAACAGGGGATGAGAAAGAAGTTCACAAAAGAAGAACAAAGCAAAGAGAAAGAGAAAGATCAACCCCTTATATGCTACGAGTGCAAGAAGCCGGGACATTTCAGATCTGAATGTCCACAACTGAAGAAAGGTTCCAAAAAGTTCAAAAAGAAAGCAATGATGGCGACTTGGAGTGCGAGTGATGACTCAAGCTCCGATGAGGAAACCTCAACAGAACAAGCCAACCTGTGCCTTATGGCACACAAAAATGAGGTAACTTCTGAATCCACTAGTGAATTTACTTTTGAAGAATTGCATGAAGCATTCTATAATTTAATTGATGAATTAAAGAAACTAGGGATGAAAAATAAAGAACTGAAATTGGAAAATCAGTCCTTAGTGAAACAAGCTGAAAATCTTTCAATTGAAAAATCCACCTTGATTCAAGAAAATCAAAGCTTAAAGAATGAAATTAACAAGCTGAAACCTATAGTAGATAAGTTCACCTTAAGTTCAAACAAACTAAATATGATTCTTGATAATCAAAAAGTTGTATATGATAAGGCTGGACTTGGCTATAACCCCTTGAAGAAACAAAAATTTCTGAAGAATATTTATGTAAATTATTCAAGTAACAAGTCTACAAATATTACTTATTTCAAATGTGGTAGAATAGGACATAAATCATACACATGCCTTATTAACAAATATGCAAACACAACTATAAAGAAAATATGAGTTCCAAAAGGAACCATTTTGACTAACCTAAAAGGACCCAAGAAAGCTTGGGTACCTAAAACAGAAACTTGACCTTTGCTTGCAGGTGTGTCTAGCATCCCAAGGAGGAAACAGGAAATGGTATCTTAACAGTGGATGCTCGAGATACATGACTGGTGATGAATCACAATTCATCACGCTTGATGCTAAGGATGGAGGGATGGTCACCTTTGGAGATAATGGCAAAGGAAAGATCATCGGGATAGGTAACATTGGCATCACTCCCTCTAAATACATTGAAAATATTTTGTTAGTTAAAGGTTTAAAGCATAACCTACTTAGCATTAGTCAATTTTGTGATAAAGGGTATAAAGTTGTTTTTGAATCATCTATTTGCATTGTGACTAGTCCTATTAACGATGGCATTAAATTTATAGGACATAGGCATGGCAATGTTTATATGGTAGATTTGAATGATTTAGCCAAATTAGACATGCAATGCCTAGTATCCTTGAATGCTAAAGTTAATGAGACTAGTTGGCTGTGGCATCGTAGACTTGCACATATTAGCATGCATTCTCTTTCAAAATTAATTAAGAAAGAATTAGTTCTTGGTTTGCCAAAATAGAATTTTGAAAAGGATAGAATTTGTGATGCATGCCAATAGGTAAACAAACTAGAGTTTCATTTAAATCCAAAAATACTGTTTCAACTTCTAGACCTTTAGAGCTCTTGCATATGGACTTATTTGGACCAACTAGAACCACTAGTCTAGGAGGAAAATGATATGGCTTTGTAATTATAGATGATTACTCTCATTTTACTTGGGTTTTCTTTTTGGCACACAAAGATGAAACTTTTTATATTTTCACTAAATTTCACCGAAAAGTCACTAATGAAAAAGGGTTTTCAATTCAAAATATTAGAAGTGATCATGGAACTGAATTTGAAAATCAAGATTTTGAAAATTTTTGTGATGAAAATGGAATTGGCCATAACTTCTCTGCTCCTAGGACACCCCAACAGAATGGGGTAGTTGAAAGGAAAAACAGAACCTTAGAAGAAATGGCCCGTACCATGCTTTGTGAAAGCAACCTTCCAAGATATTTTTGGACGGAAGCAATTAACACAGCATGTTACATTTTAAATCGTGCTTTGATTAGACAATTTTTAAAGAAAACTCCCTATGAACTTTGGAAAGGAAGAAAACCAAATATTGCATATTTTCATATTTTTGGTTGCCGATATTTTGTATTAAATAATGGCAAAGAAAAACTTGGTAAATTTGATGCAAAATCAGATGAAGCAATCTTTCTAGGTTACTCCTCCACTAGTAAAGCATTTAGAGTTTTCAACAAAAGAACTTTAGTAGTTGAGGAGTCCATACATGTTGTTTTTTATGAATCTAACGATCTTCCTTCAAGGAAGAATGAGGGTGTTGATGATGCAGATCCACTAATAGAAGGTATGAAGGAGATCACTCTGAAAGATTCAGCAACTCCAGAAGACAAGGATCAAGAAGACAAACAAGATGAGAGAGGTGAAGAAATTCAAGAACAACCTCAAGGTACAAATGACCTATCCAAGGAATGGAGGTTTGTTCACAACCACCCTAAGGAGTTAATTATTGGTGATCCTATGCATGGGGTAAAAACCCGTTCTTCACTTAGAGATGTAGTTAATCATTGTGCTTTTGTATCTCATCTTGAACCTAAAACTTTTGAAGAAGCTGAAAATGATCATAATTGGATTAATGCAATGCAAGAGAAACTTAATCAATTTGAAAGAAATAATGTTTGGACCTTAGTATCAAGACCTAAAAATTATTCAATAATTGGCACAAAATGGGTCTTTAGAAACAAATTAGATGAGCATGGTAATGTAATTAGAAATAAAGTAAGACTGGTTGCTAAGGGATATAATCAAGAAGAAGGAATTGATTTTGATGAAACCTTTGCACCTGTTGCTAGATTAGAAGCTATTAGACTTCTACTTGCATATGCTTGCTTTATGAAATTCAAATTATTTCAAATGGATGTTAAAAGTGCATTTTTAAATGGATATATTGCTGAAGAAGTATATGTAGAACAACTCCCTGGATCTGAAAATCATGCTTTTCCTAATCATGTCTTTAGATTAAATAAAGCTTTATATGGATTAAAACAAGCACCTAGAGCATGGTATGATAGGCTAAGCAAATTTCTACTAAATAATAGTTTTTCAAGAGGTAATGTAGATACAACCCTCTTTATTAAAAGAAATCAAAATGATATGCTAGTTATACAAATTTATGTTGATGACATAATTTTTGGGTCTACTAATGAATCCCTTTGTCAAGACTTTGCTAAGCTTATGCAGGGGGAGTTCGAGATGAGCATGATGGGAGAACTCACCTTCTTCCTCGGACTCCAAATCAAACAATCAAAAGAGGGAATCTGAAGAAAGAACTGAGGAGAGAGCTGAAGAGAGAGCTGAAGACAGAACTGTAGACAGAGCTGAAGAAGAAGATCCATCATCTCCTGTCCATGACTTCAGGGCAGCATCACCAAATATCCAGTTCATTCCTGATACGGAGGCTGGCCCTTCAGAGTTTACTAGGATGCCCACACCAGTGTATCAGCCAGAGAGCAGAGCACCTCAATCAGAGTTCAGACTGGCTGACGATCAGATCGAGCAGATATCACAGCGTGTGGCCTCTTTGCTATCTAGTCAGTGGAGCAGTACTACTTTTGCACCAGGAGCCACTTCTTCTGATCAGACCATGACTCCCCACATATCCACTGTGTTTCAGATGATATCAGATCAGTCCATCCGGATTCAGCAGCTTGAGGACACCGTCTGGAGACTGACTGGCAGAGTTCTTGACTTGCAGGGGCAAGTCCTTGCTTTGGCCCATCCTCAGCCACAGGAGTCCACTATTGAGGTCACAGACCTCACTGCAGAGGCTGGCAGGCTCAGAGGAGCACTGGAGGGTGGATATGAGTTACTGAGGAAAGAGATCCGAGGATCGAGTGAGCATGCATCCACTCAGTTCACTGCTCTACTTCAGTCTGTTTCCAGAGCACTGAATGTACTTGATTCCATCAGACTCACCCTTTCTGTTCAGTCCTTAGCCTCTCAGCGTTCTCAGCCACCCAGTTCATCTTGCTCTCCTGCTCATGCCAGAGGCAGACGGGGTAGAGGATGCATTTCTGATCCATCAGCTTCTCATCCCATATCTGATGACTCCGATCCATGACTTCTCATGATCATTACTAGATCCTAGGTGTTAGTGTCTTGTTCTAGGATCTGTATTTTGGGGCCATGTATTGACAAATTGGCTGGTTGACTTTTATATTAAGAACTATGTATTGAAATAATTATGGTTTTATGGTATCATCTTTTACTTATATTTCTATCTTTTGTAATGATGACGATCATATTTTGGTTATATATATTCTCCTTGTTGAAATATTGTCTTCTCTTTGTTGTTGTTTGCTGTTAATAATTGCTGTATTAAGGGGGAGCAAACATCTGTGATAAACCCTAAAGGGGGAGAAATTAAAGAATGTTTCAGAAAAAGGAGGAGTTAACCATGTTTGATGATGTCAAAAAGGGGGAGAAATTAAACAAATTAAAGAAAAAGCATTAAAGAAAAGAAAAAGCAACCATCCATCAAAAGCAAAACCATAAATTATGAGCAATTAAAAAGCAACCCATCAAAAGCAAAACTACAAATTATGAGAAATTAATGAATGAATTTAAAGAAAAATATCAAAAGTACAATGCTAAGTACAATGCAAATAAGTAACTTTTAAATTACTTCTTTACATATGCTCTGATTTGCTTTAAAAATTTAAATATGCTCTGATATACTTCAAAATTCCAACTTGCTCTGATACATCTTTTGAAATTTTATTTACCTTGATACATCTTAAGAAATTTAACTTACTCTGATACATCTTAAAATTTTTTTTAACTTGCTCTGATACATTATAAAATTTGCTCTGATACATTGTAAAATTTTCTCTGATACATTGTAAAATTTTTTTTGAAAACATTGTAAAATTATTTTTCTTGCTCTGATACATTGCAAAATTTATTTTTCTCTTACTCTGATAACAAAAACAAGTTTTCTGCTCTAACACCAAAATCACATAATCCAATGAGCATATCTTCAAATCTTTAAAGAAAATGGACAAACTATTTTTGCATATGACCATTTACATCACATGCCAAAAGAATCATATTTTTTTTCAAGCATATACACCTATAATGCATTCTTTTGAAATTAATACATTCACATAAATGCTTTTGTTCAAGTGTTTTGTCATCATCAAAAAGGGGGAGATTGTTGCTCCTAGATTAATTTTGATGATTACAAAGCAGATTGAAGGGATACAAATATTTTAAATTGAAAAAGTCTTTATGCTCTTCAGGGGCAAAATCATAATTTTACTAAAATCCTGATTTGATAGTATCATTTGGTAGAACAAATGATTTGTAATCTATTGGTGAAAATTTCATTATTTTTGGACTTATATTTTTGAAGTTATGAAGGTTTGAAGTGCATGAGTCGACTCATGAGTCAACTCATGGCACAATGAGCTGATTGGCACGCAAAAATTTCCCTTGGCACGCTGGATTTTTGGCTTGGCACGACCTGTGAGTCGACTCATGAGTCGACCCACAAGGTATGAGTCGACTCATGAGTCGACCTCTGCTGATTTGGGCCAAAAAAATCCAGAAACCAAATCTCTGGTCTTTGCAACAGAGGTCGACTCATGAGTCGACCCCTGAAGCATGAGTCGACTCATGAGTCGACCCCTGCGACGGAAATCGTCCGCAATGGCTAGTTTTTTGCCCATTTTAATTGCCTTTTATGCTCCCTAAAAATGCTCTAACGGCTCTTTTTCTACCTAATATATTTTCTCTTGTTTCTTAATGCTATAAAAGGTTTCAAAAGGTGAAAATACATGAGAAATACAGAGATCCAAAATATACACGAGGAGATCAACGAAATACACAAAAGAAAAAGAGAGGGGATCCACAATCCACACGAGAGAGACAAGAAATCTACAATATACACGAGAGATTGTGAAAGAGAAAAGCAAGAGTGTTCAAAAGGGCATTCAAGAGCATTCAAAGAGAGGGTTTTTCAAGCCAACTGATCAACCTTGATCAAGAGCTCTTTCAAAGCCTTCAAGAAGTCTTCAATCAAGTTCATCTTCTTCTCAAGCGTTCATCCACCTTGAGAAAATCCAAAAGGGGATTCTTCATTTGAGTAAAGTATTTTTATTGTTATATTCGCTCATTTAAGGAGCTATTCTTGTACTTATTTATGCTCTAAACTGTCTTACTCTTTGTGAGTAATTGTTCTTGTTTTTGGAGGATTTTCAAAACAAGGGAAGGTTGATCCGAACCTGAAATCGGAGTGTTTTGGGTTGGCTTGTACCCGGAAAATAAGTGGACTAGCTTGGGATAGCTGGTGTCGGAGTTTCCGACGTTTGTATTCGGGTTGAATACAAGTATAGTGGATTAGAATTCCCAAGTAGGAGCTTGGGGAGTGGATGTAGGTGCAAGGTTGGCACCGAACCACTATAAATCCTTGTGTTTGTGGTGTGCTTTATTGTTTCTCTTTATTTCTTTATTATATCCTTGCATTCTTGCTTTAGGTAATTAATCTTGATTTAAAGTCTTTCTTGTCATTCATCAAGCTTTTAACAAATACTTTTCATAAGTAATTAGTTGAGCTTAAAATTTTTAAAAACCCAATTCACCCCCCCCTCTTGGGTTGCATAGCTGGGCAACAGTTGAGGTGTACTAGGAGGAGTCCATTGTTAGACTATACATTTTTTTTGAGATAGTTTAAAATTTTTTACTAAGATATATACCTCTTTAATCTGATCGAAAAATCTTAAAGAATTTTTAATTTATTTTTTTCTCATATCTAAATTTTTTAAATTTTTTAAAGACTTCAGATTTGTATCTTACACATATACCCATACCATTAATAGTCATCGGTAAAGATAATAAAGTAAAGATAATCACTCCTGATCTACATATCAATAGGCTACACACTTCAGTATGTATCAGGATAAGTATCTCAGTGGTCCTCTCTTCATGTCCTATAAATGATAGTTTGGCCACCTTTTCTTGAAGACAGGATTTACAAACTAGATATGACATATGAGCGAAGAAGCTTGTCTTTCTCCAATCTATTTATCCTATGCTCTCCAATATGATGAAGCCTAAGGTGCCACATATACTTCTAGTTTATCTCACCTTTAGATCTCTTAGATCTTACAGTACTCACTATCTACTCAGATATGTTCACACATATTTCTATATGTAAATGATAAAGACTATTAATTATAAAATCACATACAATCAATTTATTTTTAAAATAAATCATACAGTAGTCTTTATCAAGTATAATCATCCTATGTTAATATTGAAACATAAATCAATTTTTTTACTAGTAGCAGGTACATAATAATAATTTTTAAGTATCAAACTAAATCTAGATAGTAATCATAGAGAATAGATGCCCACGGCCATAACAACAACTCTTACTCTATTGCCAATCTGAAGGGTCACTTTGTTAGATGTATATCCTAGAAGCCAATCAGGCCGATATATTAATTCTTTCTAGGACATAATTTTGTACTTGATCAAATTAATTAGAATAGTTAATTCTATTCATGTAGTGTATGTGTCCATGAATCATCTAGAGAATTAATAAGATGATAACATATATTTTCAAGAGTTGAGAATTTAAGGTATGTGTCTTTGATAGTTAATTCTCAAATTACTCTCGATCGAAGAATCATCATGGAGATGGTGATTGTTTTGATCAGATTGGTGCATGGATTACTTCTCTTAGAGTAGATGAGTCTTGAGTCTACAGTATAGGGATACTAGAGTGAGAGTGCAGGTGATTGTTAGAGAATAATGATATCCAATGTGACCAACACAAGAAGTCACTGGGATATCTACTCATTCATCAGTGATATTCTCGATGCTATAGTGGTGTGACTAGTTTTTAGACTTACGGTACCTCGACTGTTCATAATGAGGTTGTTGTAGTTTGATTACACCATAACTCAGTCTCCTAGCTATACAGAGTCTTAAGGTGTATATAAGTTACAGTAGATTCATTGTAGGAATAAAATGTGCACCTAGATAGGATCTATCGACCTTAGTAGTTAAGGAATAGTCCTATATGATTTATGAGATTGAGTTCAGAAGATCTTGGCCAGAGCAGTGTAAATGATGGAAAGGAGTTTCCATCAAGTTCATGAATGAACCCAAGTCAAATAAATCTTACATAAGACAGACGATGGAATTTGATGAGTTTTTCATAACCTCCATCTTATCGAAACTCATGATAGAATAACTGAATTATACGAAAACTACACCTAGAGATTTCTTTTTCTATTCTACTAGATTGCTACTACATGCTACTAGGCATCACTGGATTGAAACCTAAATCTAATAGGACTCAAACCAATTTTTGACTTGGACTAGGACTAGATCCTTATTCAAAAGGCCAAACCTAATAGCCTCAATGCCCCACCTAAGAAAGAGGGACACCCCATATGTTTTCATGTTGAGTTTCTTTTTGGTGTGGAGAAAATTAAAGGTGGTGCCTAGTTTTTAGATGGTGTGGGTGGCAACTAAGAAGAGGACTTCTACTCTATCTCAACTTATCCCTAACCTTAAGTTGTTAGGTTTAAATATTGGATAAGAAGGGGTGCCTCCCTAGAGTATTAGATAGAGATTGGCATGAGATATGAGGGCATTATACCTGAACATATGGGCATGATCAAGGATGGCATGCAACTTGTTGGTCGAGTGGAAGATTTTCCATGTGAAAAGAGTGAATAGGTGGGATGCCCTCTTCTGCTATCTCTTCTTTCTTATAACCAAAGGTTGGTTTTTAGAGGTAACTCCTTATCTCTCTTTTTGTCCAAAAGTTGGACATATCCACTTCTCCCTCTCCTCAAAGATATCTAAGAGTTGGATATGAATAAAATCAAATTTGATCTAATTCTTCTCTCTTTATTGGTCTATGAGATGGACACAAAAAGGTTCTCCTCTCCTTTTTCTAGACCTAGTTTAAGGGTTGGCCAAGAAGGAAGAAGAAAGAGATTTGATCTCTTATCTTCTTCCATAGATCTTCATATTTTCTCTTGAGAAGAGAAAAGAGAAAAAGAAATCAGATGTGTCTGATTTTGCCCTCCTCTTTTAGATCTATTTGATTCTCTTGAGAGGAGGATCAAAAGATCAAACTAATTCGACAATCTAAGGAGCGATCTCTGCAAGGGAGCTAGCACCTTGGTGAGATCGAGACCTCCTAATCAAATCAGTCTCGATGGATACCTGTGAAGGTCGGATACTTTTGCTGCTATGACGGGACCTCAAAGATATTGATGGATCATTGGATCATGATGAAGATCTATCCACGCTCAGATCTTACTTCATAAAATTTTAATCTTGTAATTAATGATAATATCTGATTTATTTTGAGATGTGATCTCTTTATGCATGCTAGTTAGATTAGATTTAATTATTGATCTGAATTTTTAAGTCATTCTAATATAAGGTTGTCCTGACATAATGGTTAAAAGTTATGCTGAATGGTTATCCTAGAATGATGTTGAAAATTCAGATATGAAATTTTTATTCTTCTGCGATCTCTGTTAGATTAAATTTTCAAAAATTCTGCATGCATACTTGTCGTCATATGATGTCGACATCCAATAGTGGTATTAGAGCCTTCTCATTAATGCAAGGTTAAGATCTAGATTTTAGATCTAAAAGTTATTTTCAAATCTAAAAATTTGAATTTTGATTAATCATGAAGATTATTTCAAATCTAAAAAATTAATTTCTAGATCTAAAATTAAGAATGTTCATGATCGAAAAGATGAAATTCATGATCTAAAAATTTATTTTTAGATCTAAAATCTGAATGATTGAAATTCATATGATGGATTTTAAAATCTAAAAATTATTTTTAGATCTAAAATTTTGATTGATTTTTATTCATGCAATTGCTTTCGAGATTTGAAAATTATTTTTAGATCTAAAAATTTAATTTCTTATGATTGTAAATATGAAATTAATGATGACTAAAAGTCATGTAATGTCTTGATTAATCAAAAATTTTTAGATTTCAATTTTATCTTAATGTTCATGCATCTAAAATTTTGAATCTAATTTTTATGTGGTGAAAATTTTAATAGATCTGAATTTATCTTTATTATATATTCATACATGAAATATTGTTTATAGATAGAGATCTATCTTGATATGATCAATGATAGTATAGATGTATTCAAATTAGAGTAATTTGATTGAAAATAAGATAAAATTAGTTGAGTCAATTTAAGTTCATCCTGACATAAGGTTGTCCTGATATAATGAGTATCGTTATATTGTAAGATTGTCTTAGGATAAAAATAGATTGATCAAATACCATAAGAAATTTAAGCATGAACATAATGGATTATATGATAATGATGAGAATTATGAGATAATCATAAGGACTATATAATAGTCATGCACGTATTTTCATGGATACATTTAGTGATCATTTTGAATCACTACAAATCTTTGGAGTAGGGTTGTATCATTAATGCACAATTATTTGGTTAGCAATTTGCAATCTATGGTGACATAAACCAATTGGGCTAGACCAATTTGAGCTTGTTGATCGATTAGTGTCTAAAGCGAGAGATAGAATGGTGGTTACTTAATTAGGACCATTGCTTATACACAAGAGCCTCCCACCAATCTTGAACTTACCTATCCAATTTGATCGATTAAGTTTCTTATTAGGTGTCGAGATTTGAGTTCACCACACATGTTGCAGTTGCACCTTGATTCGATCTTGGTGAACCAAGTTTTGATCTCTCTAGTAGATCCATGTTAATTATGGATTTATATCAGATGTAAATAAATAATTCAAATTAAAGAGACTTAAATTAAATCTCCTTGCATATATTAAGTCTAGCGGTCTTCCACCATTGTAGATGTGTGGATCTTTTCTGGTGTTGTTTATTCTTGGCTAGATATAGTAGTTCAATTGTCCCAGAAAAGATGCAACCACTTTATAGGCATGAGATGCTATAAGGTGAAGATGGGGTTGGACCCAATAACAATCAGGTGAGGATTCTAATGATGGCTTCACTTATGCTAGAATGGTGGGTCTGACTTAACTAAAGAATAAAGCCAATAATTGTCAGGTAAGGCTTTAGGACTTAGAGACCAAAGTTTGCTACAACATGCTTAGAGAAGTATTGGACAAGAGTTGTCCACTCATTGATGGATATATTGTCAATAACTGTCAGGTGAGTGGATGTGCAAATTGGTGGAACCACAGTACCCATTGAAAATCTTAGTCATGAAGAGTTTCTATCTTTCTACCTAAGAAGTGTAAGGGATTCAAGAAAATAATGGGAGCTAATTTATTTTAAAAGTCCCTAGAACAAGTTTAAAATCAAGTATATAATTTAACTAGAATCTTTACTCCTTGATAAAATTAAAAATTAGCTTTCAATCCTCACAAATTTAGAACCAATTGACTAATCGATCTAGTTATAAAGGCTAGCTAAAGAATCTAAAATGGTTTTAAGTTTTAAAAACTTGAGCTAATCAGGATATTGTTGGAAAATATATCCCAAAATCAATCATTAGATGATTATGCTTATTTTGTAAAATTTATATGAATTTATATTAATAAAAATTATTTGGTATTTTTTATTACAAATTATCCATCTTTGAACTCCTATATTGTAATGAAGTTTTTGGGACTATAATTAATCGACAAAGAAGGATTTGTCGTTAAGTCCTTAAAAATATTCGCAACCAAATGATATGCTATTACAAGGATGATAGTGATATCAAGTATAGATCGTTGTGCACCATATGAGTTGGTTGTCTTCTTAATCAAGGAGTGTGGAGATATTGTTATGATGTGCAGATGGAATGTAAGGGTATATTCGCATCAAACATGATCATATGTCGGGTACTCTACTGTTAAGAGTAGCTCGAGAAGGGTATGGGTATAAGTGTCTCTCAGACTTGAGACCACCACGATGACTTGTAAGCAACTCACTATATTTTAGTACTGGACCATCTGAGTTTCTAATTCAGTGATGAAAAGATACTGGGTGCAGTCAAGTACTTAACAAGTCGGTGTGTGAGTCAAGATGGAATTGACCCCTCTGAATTAGTAGGAGATACGCATCAGTATATTTCAATTTAATAAAATCTTAGCCAGGATAATCCATGTGATGGATTTAAAAAGTTGAAATACAATGTGGTCAACTTAATTAGTGTTGACAGTTAAATCCTAGGTCACCTTAAGCATTTGGATCAAAGGGATGAATTATACGATAATCATACGCTAGTAGATTCTAGAAGGTTGCTTTGTAATACTTTGACCTATCCGATCGTCAGGTCATCATTACTAGATAGTTATATCGATTAGTATAGAAGGTTGTTCCTATGCTATCGGTTTAGGTTCGAACCTATAAGGTCACATGTATTAAAAGATTTGATCAGATCAGATGGCTGAAGAGTCCAATTGGATTGTGACTCTGGTCAGGAGTCCTACTGGGACTGAAACTCTAGAGTAGAGTCCCACTGAGATTGAGACTCTACTATTTGTGAAGAATTTATTAGTAATTAGATTACTAATTGACTCAATTTGATTGAGTAAAGAGCTTTGGATCAAGTCTAATTGAATGAGATTCACTTCGACTCAGATTAGGTTTGATATGATCAATCCTAATTACAAGAAAAATCTGATCCTGATTCGATCAAGGTTTAGACTTGACTAATTCTTAATTGGGTTAGAAATTTGATGAGATGTCTGAGTTTCTAATTGGATTAAGTTCATTTTCATCAGTGGGTTCAATCCAAATTTGATTTAGATTAGAATCAGAATTAGAAATGAAGAGTCCTTGTCAACTTGGACTCTATCCTTATCTCTTGCGCCACTCCTGAGCCCGTTCCAATTTTTCCATGCCTAATTTGATTTGGGTTGTGATTTTTGACATCATGATAGAGGGTCCAATAAGAGTAGGTAGAAATATTTGATGAGTCATAATTTTATCTCCTACCTAATTCAAATGCGATCCGAATTAAAGATAAGATGCAAACTAGGAAAGGGATTTTTCATACATAGAATATTGTTGGCACCATATTATTATTATTTTTTTCTTGAAGAATCCTTTAGTGTGTGAGACTTTAAAATTATTTTTCACATATTAATAATTTTTTTGAAATTTTTTGGGATGCCAAAAGGTGGTTTTGGTGTGGACTACTGGTGCCCTTTCTTGTGAAAACCCTAATTCCCAATCTATAAAAAGGGATCCTCTCTCTTGGATGTCCAATGATCAATTTTCTTGCTGGTTTTTATTTTTAGAGCCTCTTCTCCTCCTTTTCTCTTCCTTCTCTAGATCCTCTCTTGCTTTGGAATATCCAAGTTGCTTAAAGAAGAAGGAAGAAATCAACTGTCAAAGTTGTTTGCAGGCTAGCCCCTCCAAGTCCCTGATCTGTGCTAGTCTTCGTGTGGATTTTTTTATAGAGGCCAGATGACTTTGTGTGACTGTGAGTGATCTAAAAAATACCCTCTCCAAGTGTTGGACTAGAGAAGATCAAAATTCAATTGGTTTGGTAATCATTTCTAACCTATTTTGATCACATCGTTAGATCTTATTGTTAGATCTAGGATTTCAGCATCGATGAGATCGATGTGTGTTTTTATTTTCAGATATAAAGTGCATCATATTTCATATTTTCTTCATGGTATGGTAGTATAAATTAGATCTTATACATGTAATTTAGATTAAATAGTTTAATCTTATTCTTTCACTGCACAAAAATTTTGAAATTACATGCATAGCACTACCTACGTTTCCTTCCATTGGTATCAGAGCCATGGTTGTTTTGATATGAATTATTATACCTTTAGATCTAATTTTTTATTGTTAGATCTAATTATTTATGATTTAGAGTAGATTTAAATATATTTATTTTTAGATCTAATTATTATTTATTTAGATTAGATGCTCTAAGTAGCAAAGTACTCGAATTGGATAATCATTAGGCTGTCTGATCATAGAAGCAAGTAGAGTTTCATGATCCTCTCTTCTCATTCAATGGGATGCTCTTCATGACATGTAGGGATGCCACTGTGAGGTCTGATGATGAAGAAATTGAAAAGAAAAAATTTACTTTCTTGCAAAATCCTAGATCTTGGAATCCTAGGTGTTATCATATATGATGCAATTTGCGAAGAAGTTAGTTACATCTAATCTTGTTTAATCAAAATTATTTTGATTTAAAATCATAAAAATTTAGATTTGATCTAAAAAATTTTATGATTTAATATAAAAATTTTATATATGAAAATTATTTTCAAAACCTTAATCATGTTGATGCAAAACTTAATTAAAAATTAAGTATTAAACTCAATAGATCTGGAATTCTGATTTAGATCTAATGACATTGCATAAAACATGGGGCATGAGTTAGCTCAAATCAGGTCCTTTTCTTTAATTGGGTTAGACCTAAGGTTAGAATCAAAAAATTGATTGACCTTGTAGAAAAATTGATTAAGTCTAACAAAATATTGAATTAGATTAATCAGAGTTTCTCTAATACAATAGTTGTAGATGGTCAAGTCCATGTCTTTGATTAGATCAAATGGACCTTAATTGTGGCTCAGTGGTTGAACCTAAATCATTAAGTTGGTCAAATCAAAATTAGTTAACCAATTGGTGTCTAAGGTAAGTTTGGCATTTCGACCAATGGTTTTTAATTGGGAGCAGCTTACCTGTTCATTTTGATGGTGTCTAAGGCAAGCTTGGCAGACCCTCCCACCGATCTTATTTACCTGGCCAATTTGGTGAATTAAATTTTGATTAGATCACTAAATGATTTGAGTTAGCCCATGCCATTAAGGTTGATCAATGTGACTGATCTAGGTGCTATTTCAAATAGCATGACCCTGACCCAATTCAGTGACTTGGTGAAGTCAGTGGAAGGATTATAGTCTACTGATTGATCTCTTTTTTTTTTCTTCTCAAAATCAAAATTAAATCTTCTAAATTATTAGGTCTCTTAAATGAGCTGGTTATGGTGATAACTGAATCATAGCCTCCTATTAAGTTGAATGATAATGGGTCCATTAGTATGATGATCATTGGAGGCCCAAAGATCTAGTGCTCATCAGTTATTGAAATTATCATTCATTATATGATGACTTAGTCGAGTCTCTCTGTCAGGTGGTTAGGTTAGCTGACCAAAGTCAGGCCTAATCATTTGATAGTTAGATTTGTAAGTATGATCATATTAACGGTTGAACCTAACCAGAGATTTGCAGAGAAGACCAAAGTCAACAAAAAAGTTATCTGGGGTTAAATCAACTAATAAAAATTATTTGATAAAATAATTGGTTAATGAACCTATTCATGGATGCACATGGGTGAGCTGGTTAAAGTCAGACTTGTATGCAGTCTGTGTGGATTCTAGTACCCACTAAAGAATTAAAGTAATTCTTCGAATTGGAGGTAGAGACTACCGATTCGTATAAAATAGCAGAAGAACCTTTAGACTAAAGTCCATGTCTTTAGGCTTAATAAATTCATATACTAATTAGGTTTTGATTTTTTCTTGTGTGTGTAGATATGGCCTCAAATTTATTGCTCCGATCACTGTTGGATAGTGAAAAGTTAATGGGACCTAATTTTGATAACTGGTATCGAAAGTTAAAGATCATCCTGAAGCACGAGCGGATCCTGTATGTGATTACAGATCCGATACCTGAGGAGCCTACTCCCAATGCCTGAGGCATGGTCTGAGATACTTATTTGAAGTGACTCAACGACCTCACCATGATTCGTTGCATCATACGGGCCTCCATGAACGATGAGTTCAGCCAAAAATTTGAAGAGGCTCAGCTAGAGAAAATGCTCCAAGTATTGTGAGAGTCCTTTGGTACTTCCGATGATATTGAGTGGCATAAGACTAGTTACACCATTTTCAATGCTTGGATGAGGGAGGGTGCATCTATCACCGATCATATATTGTACATGATGGAACAGATCGAGAAACTGAGCAAGCTCGACTTTCTTTTGCATGAATAGCTGGGGAAGGATGTGATCCTGAACTCCCTATCCAAATCCTACCTAACATTTCTCAGTCATTTTAGAATGACAAAGCCTGTAGTCAACTATCATGGTTTGTTAAAATTGCTACAGACTTTTGAGAAAGATCACCAGCTCCACAATGAGACAGTGAATTTAGTGGGGGGATCTTCTTCGGATGGGCGTCGTCCCTTTAAGAAAGGAAAAAAGAAAAAGAATAAAAATGTGCAAAGTGCTGGGAGTCAGACCCAAAAGCCTAAGTACAAGATTGATTAGAGTCAGATAAAGTACTTCTTTTGTAAGAAGCAGGATCACTAGAAGATGAATTATCCTCAGTATAAAGCTTTTCTTGATCCGAACAGGCAAAAGAAGAAGAAGCAATTGGTTGCCGGACAAGGTACTTATGTGATAATACCTTGTAACTTCTCTCTTTTTGATACAATGACTTATTGGATACTAAAAATCCCATTAATATTTGCAATTCATTGTAGGGTCTTTAGGTCAGTGAGAGTTTTGAGATGGTAAGAGATTCCTAAACGTTGGAGATGGAAGATCAGTTCCAATTCTAGCTTTAGGAATCATCAAGCTTGTATTCGAATCTCATTCTATTGTTCTAAATGAATGTCATTACTATCTTAATTTTCTTTTAAATATTATTTTTATAGACCTCTTGGCTAATTCAAATTATGAAATATCAATAAAAAAAAATTATGATATCATTTTAAATGGTGTTACAATTTTGTGTAGATAGTTGAACAATTGGAATCTATATTGTATCTAGGCCTAATATAATGTACATGTCAAATAAGTGCTCTAGGATTATCGATGTCACGGATGCCTACCTTTGGCATTGTAGGCTAGGTCATGTCAACAAGAACAGGATGAACAGGTTAGCTCAAGAAGGGATTCTTATAAAGATGATTATGAATCGTTACCTACATATGAGTCTTGTTTACCTGAAAAGATGATCAAGTCATCTTTTATTGAAAAAGGTGAATGAGCCAGCCAGTGATGTTTTGGATCTAGTACATACTGATGTATGTGGACCCATGAGTACAAGTGCCAGAAGAGGATATTACTATTTCATTATATTCACAGATGACCTATCGAGGTATGGATACATCTACTTGATGAAACACAAGTCTGAATCATTTGAAATGTTCAAACATTTTTGTTATGAAGTAGAGAAACAAACTGGAAAGAGTATTAAAACTCTTTGATCAGATCAAGGAGGTGAATATCTCTTTAGTGAATTTTTGATATACCTTGAGGAGAATGGAATTCTCTCTCAATGAATGCCTCTTGGAACGCCATATTATAATGGTGTGTCAGAAAGGAGGAATCGAATCTTATTGGATATGGTTCGATCCATGATGGACTTTTCTACTCTGTCGATATTCTTTTAGGGATATACACTCGAGTCGGCTTGTTATATGCTTAATAAGATTTCTAGTAAGTCTGTAAGTAAAACACCATATGAGATATGAACTAGACGTAAGCCAGCGCTCACTCATCTTAGGGTTTGGAGATGTCCGGTTTATGTCAAATATTTGAAAACGGACAAACTAGGAGCCAAATCTGATAGATGCAATTTTATTGGGTATTCTAAAGAAATCAAGGGGTATTACTTCTACTTTGCTGATGAACAAAAGATGTTTGTCAGTCTTAGGGCAGTCTTTTCAGAAAAAAAATACCTTTGGGAGGAGATTAATACTTCTAATATTGAACTCGAGGAAGTTCAACATGTAGAACCGACACAATCTAGTGAACCCACAGAATCGAATTTGATGAGAGCAAATCCAAAATTTATTATAGAGGCATCATTAAGGAGATCCAATAGAGTATCGTATCAACCTGACAGATACTACGATTTTTGGATTCGAGATGGGAATCTTATTGAACTCGATGAGAACAATAAGGACCCGATCACCTATATAGATGCAATATAGAGGTCTGACTTTGATAAATGGCTTGAAGTCATAAAATTTGAAATGGAGTCTATGAAGGTCAATGATGTATGGACAGTAGTTGATATTGGGAATAGTGTCCCAAGCCAATCGTCAGCTTGTTGACGGTTGTGCTCTTTTTTGTATTAGTATATGAATTATAAATTAATAAAAATTATTTTAGTATTTTTCATCACAAATTATTTCATCTTCTAATGAACTCCTGTGTTGTGGTGAAGTCCTTAGGACTATTTAGACTTGACAAAGGAGGATTTGTCGTTTAGTCCTTAAACCTGTTCATGACCAAATGATACATTGTTATCAAGGATAACAATATTTATCAAGCATAGGTCGTTGTGTGCCATATGGGTTGGTTGTCCTCTTAATCAAGGAGTGTGGAGACACTGGTATGGCATACAGGTGAGATGTAAGGGTACATCTACACTGAACGTGACCGACTCCGGAGCCTTTTCTGCTGTCAAGATTTGCTCTGATGGGATATGGGTAAACTATCCCTCCGACCTGAGACCGTCACGGTGACTTGCAAGCAACTCACTGCACTTAGGCACTGGACTACCTGAATTTTTAATTTAGTGACAGAAGGCTGCTAGGTGTAGTCAAGTACTTGACTTGTCGGTGCATGTGTCAAGATGGGATTGACCACTCCAGTTCAAGAGCTGTGTATAGTCATGTTTCAATTTAGCAAAACCTTGACCAAGGTAGTCCTAGTGAGGAGTCACAGGACAGATTGAGTTGAGCATGATTCGGATGATCTGATCAGGGTTGACAGTTTAACCCTGAGTCATCCTAAACATAGGGGTCAAAAGGATGAATTATACAGTAACCATATTCACATAGGTTCGGAGTGTTGTGATTGCGACTATTCGACCTATCCGAACATCGGGTAACATTGCTAGATGATCACTTCGATTAGTACAGAAATTGATTTCTGTGCTACTAGCTTAGGATCGAATCTGCGGGGTCACACACATTAGAGGTTCTTATCTGATCTGATGGCTGGTGAAGAGTCCTAAGTGTCTGAGTTTTTGTGATCAAGAATCAAGATTCTTTGATCATGAGTTTCACACATTTTGGGTATCGGGATCAAAAGTCCCACTGGTTTGGGACTTTTCGATCAGGGTTTCATATCGATGAATTCTGATGCCCGATTGCCCATCAAATTTGGATTCAATATTTATGAGAGGTTTAATTAGTGATTTGATCACTAATTAACTCAATTTGATGGAATAATTTTTTTTAGATCAAGTCCAATTGAATTGGATTCAGTTGGGTTTGACCCGATTAGGTTAAGTGTTGACCTAATCGCTAAGGTATTTTGGTCCCTGATCTGATCAGGGGTTGGGCTTAGTTAATTCTTGATTTGATTAAAATTTTATTGAGTCTAAATAAGCCTAATTAAGTTAGATTTAACTTAGTCTAATTGTGCTTAACCTATTTTGATTAGGTTGGTTCAATTATGATCAAACCACCTTTTGAATTCAACTCCCTGCACCACCTCACTTCTCTGCACCCATTTGAATTCACGAGAAGCAACTTCTCATGAATTTTCTCTCACACAGAAGGCATCCCAAACCCACCCTTGTGCACCAATTATCTGGATAAAAATAAGTTAGTTGGCCATTCAAATTCAAAGGATGTTTGAATTTGAATGGGAAACCAACTAATCCATGCGCCACCCACCTTATCTTGTGCGCCCCTTGCTTTACATGAGAAAGTGTTTCTTGTGTAAACTCTCTATGCACAAAGAAGCCACACCTCCTCTCTTCTCACACCCAAAGTGGATAAGGATGAGTTGGTTTTCATTTGAATTCAAATTTGAATTCAAATTTGATTTGAATTCAAGTGTGCAACCACTTATCTTTATCCTTTCACGCGGATAAGACACGTCTTGCACTATTTTAAAAGAGAAAGGAAGGTGGGGTGAGTGTAGAAATTTTTTGAGAGAGAATAGTAGGTGTGAGGAAGCCTTGTGCATGAGTAGGAAGTTCAAAAACTTTCGAGAGAAAAAGAAAAAAAAGAAACAAGAGTGGGCGCAGGGTTTTCAGTGAGTAACCTAGGGTTTTTGCTTGGGGTTCGAAAAGTGAGAAGGTGAGCTACGAGTGTCGTGAGCCCACCAAATTTTAGGGAGAGCTTCATCAACCTCTCTACCATCTTTGCTGATGATCCAGAGCATCTGAGGAGTCAGCAAACATCGATCGAAGGAGTTCGATCAGCATCAGCCATCGAAAGGGCTCTACAACGAACTAGCATTCGTGAGGAGCCGATCAGATCGGGAGCTTCGTGTGGATAATCCGTAGAGGTCAGACATACTATGTGGCTATATTACAATGATCAGACCTTCCAGATGATGATCAGATGGTGGTGATCGACTACCCGCACAAAGGTAATATGTTCTGAACACATAACAGTAAATTGTTTACTGTAGAAGTTTGAATTTCAAATTTAAATGCATGCTATATATATCATAATTAGATCCTTATATAAGGTTTATATATATTAATTAATTAAATTAATTAATAATTTTCACTATAAAATAATAATTTTGAAAAAGTTTTAAAATTATCGTTTTACCCCTGTTCTAAAATTTACTTCAAATGGTATCAGAGTAGGTTCTAAAATATGATATATATTTGCATGCATAGATTAAGTTATAATCTAAAAGTTTAAATTTGAAATTTAAAATTCAAAATTTGAAATTTGAGTTTTGAAATTTGTTCGAAATTCAAAATTCAAAAATTTGAAATTCAAAATTTGAAATTTAAATTTTAAAATTTGAAATTTAAAATTCAAAATTTAAAATTCAAAATTTAAAATTTAAAAATTTAAAATTTAAAATTTGTTTGAAATTTAAAATTCAAAATTTAAAATTTAAAATTTGAAATTTAAAATTTAAATTTTGAAATTGGTATATTTAGATATACTTGATCCAAGAAGCAAGTAGTCTAATTGGGTTGGTTGCCATGGTCATCTGATCATAGGAGAAAAGAAGGGTTTAAAGGCCCTCTCCTTCCATTCGATGGGGTCTCCTATGGTGGTAGGGGTGCCGATGCAATTATATCCCATGAAGATGAAGCAGCGAAAGGACTTAATTGTAAAGGTTCAATTATAAAATTTATCATGAATGTGTTAGATTAGATCTAAAGAAATATTCATGATTTATTTTGATTGAGTTATTTTCTGTTATGTAATTAGCAATAGGATTGCTGTTTATGAAATATGCTGATCCGTTTGTGAAATAAGTCAACACATTTGGTGAACAGAAAATAAAACCTTTCAAATTTGAAAATTATTTTTGAAATGCCAAACCCTGACCCATCAGCTCAAATATTTAATTAAAAGAATTAAGTGTTGGAAATAGTGTCCCAAAGCCAATCGTCAGTCTGTTGACGGTTGTGCTCATTTTTGTATATGTACATGAATTATGAATTAATAAAAATTATTTTGATATTTTTCATCACAAAATATTTCATCTTCTAATGAACTCCTATGTTGTGGTGAAGTCCTTAGGACTATTTAGACTCAACAAAGGAGTATTTGTCGTTTAGTCCTTAAATCTGTTTATGACCAAATGATACGTTGTTACCAAGGACGACAACGTTTATCAAGCATAGGTCGTTGTGTACCATATAGGTTGGTTGTCCTCTTAACCAATGAGTGTGAAGACACTGGTATGGCATATAGGTGAGATATAAGGGTACATCTGCACTGAACGTGACCGACTCTGGAGCTATTTTTGCTGTCAAGATTTACTCCGATGGAATATGGGTATAAATATCCCTCCGACCTGAGACCGCCACGGTGACTTGCAAGCAACTCACTACACTTAGGCACTGGACTACCTAAATTTTTAATTCAGAGATGGAAGGCTACTGGGTGTAGTCAAGTACTTGACTTGTCGATGCGTGTGTCAAGATGGGATTGACCACTCCAGTTTAGGAGCTATGTATAGTCATGTTTCAATTTAGCAAAACCTTGGCCAGGATAGTCCTTGTGAGGAGTCACAGGACTGTTTGAGTTGAGCACGATTCGGATGATCTGATCAGGGTTGATAGTTTAACCCTGAGTCATCTTAAACACAGGGGTCAAAAGGATGAATTATACAATAACCATATTCATGTAGGTTCTGAGTGTTGCGATTGTGACTTTTTGACCTATCCGGACGTCGGATACCATTGCTAGATGGTCACTTCGATTAGTACAGGAATTGGTTCCTGTGCTACCGGCTTAGGTTCGAACCTGCGGAGTCACACACATTAGAGGTTCCTATCTGATCTGATGGCTGATGTAGAATCCTACATGTTTGGGACTCAGTGATCGAGAATCAGAATTCTCTGATCATGAGTTCCACACATTATGGGTACCGGGGTCAAGAGTCCCACTGGTTGGGACTTTTCGATCAGGATTACATATCGATGAATTCTGATGCCCGATTATCCATCAAATTTAGACTCAGTATTTATGAAAGATTTAATTTATGATTTGATCACTAATTAACTCAATTTGATTGAGTAATTATTTTTGGATCAAGTCCAATTGAATTGGATTCAGTTGGGTTTGACCCGATTAGATTTAGAGTTGACCTAATCGTCAAGATGGTTTGGTCCTTGATTTGATCAGGGGTTGGGCTTAGTCAATTTCTGATTTGATTAAGATTTTATTGAGTCTAATTAAGTTGGATTTAAATTAGTCTAATTGGACCTAACTTATTTGGTTCAATTAGGTTGGTTTAAATAATTAAACCATCTTGACCCAATCTCCATGCGCCACCTCACTTCCATTGCACCCATTTGAATTCATGAGAAGGAACTTCTCGTGAATTTTTTCCACATGCCAAGCCCTCTCCACGCCCCACTTTAATGTGCCATATGAATGGATAAGGATGATTGGTTGGCCATTCAAATTCAAAATAAAGTTTGAATTTGAATGGGCAATCAATCTTTGCGCCTTATCCCTTTTTTTACGTCCCATATATTACATGAGAAAAGATTTCTCATAAAATCACTCCATGCACAATTTAAGCTACGCCTCATGCCTTTAGTGGATAAGGGATGAGTTGGTGTCCATTTGAATTCAAAATTTGATTTGAATTCAAATGTGCAATTACTCATCTTTATCCTTTCTTTTGGATAAGATGTTTGACATTGTTATAAAAGGAGGAGAAGAGTGGGGCGTGCAAGAAGAAGATTTTTGAAAAAAAATTTTGGGACGTGAGAAGTCTTGTGCGTGAGAAGGAAGTCCATATCCTTTCAACAGAAAAAGAAAGAAAAGAAAGAAAAGTGGGTGCAAGGTTTCCGGTGAGTTCCCTAGAGTTTTAGCCTGGGATTCGAAAAGTGAGAAAGTGAGCTACGAGTGTCGTAAGCCCACAAAATCTCAGAGAGATCTTCAACATCCTCTCAAGCATATCTGTTGATGATTCGAAGTATCCAAAGAATCGACAGACATCGATCGAAGGAGTTCGATCAGCATCGACCGTCAAAAGGGCTTTACAACGAGCTAGCACTCGTGAGGAGTCGATCAGACTGAGAGCTTCGTGTGGATGATCCACAGAGGCCAGACACACTGTGTAGCTACATTGCGATGATCAGACTCTCCCGATGGTGATCAGATTACAGCGATCTACTACCCGCATAAAGATATTGTGTTCTGAACACATTACAATAAAATATTTATTGTTTAAATTTGAATTTCAAATTTAAATGCATGTATGCTATATATTATATTCAGATCTTAGTGTAGGATAAATTTATATTAATTAATTAGATTAATTAATATTTTTTCACTATAAAATCATGATTTTGAAAAAGTTTTAAAATTACCATTTTACCCCTATACTGAATTTCCCCACAAATGGTATCAGAGCGGGTTCTTAGATATGATATATATATTTGCATGCGTAGATTAAATTATAATCTGAAAGTTAAAATTTAAAATTCAAAATTTAAAAATTTAAAATTCAAAATTTGAAATTTAAAATTTAAAATTTAGTTGAAATTTCAAATTTGAAATTCAAAATTTAAAATTCAAAATTTGAAATTCAAAATTTGAAATTCAAAAATTTGAAATTTGAAATTTGTTTGAAATTTGAAATTCAAAATTTAAAATTTAAAATTTGAAATTTGAAATATAAATTTTGAAATTGGTATATTTAGATATACTTGATCCAAGTATCAAGTAATCGAATTGGGTTGGTTGCCATGGCCGTCCGATCATAGGAGAAAAGTAGGGTTTAAAGGCCCTCTCCTCCCATTCGATGGGGTCTCCTATGGCGGTAGGGGTGCCGTTGTAATTATATCCCATGCAGATGAAGCAGCAAAAGGAATTAATTGTAAAGGTTCAATTATGAAATTTATCATGAATGTGTTAGATTAGATCTAAAGGAATATTCATGATTTATTTTGATTGAGTTATTTTCTGTTATGTAATTAGCAATAGAATTGCTATTTATGAAATGTGCTGATCTATTTGTGAAATGAGTCAACATATTTGGTGAACAAAAAATAAAACCTTTCAAATTAGAAAATTATTTTCAAAATACCAAACCCTGACCCATCAGCCCAAATACTTAATTAAAAAAATTAAGTATTGTCTAGTAGGTCTAGAATTATGAATTAAGACCTAAGACAATTGCATAAACTTGTGGGTCAATGGGTTAGATGGATTAGGTCTATAATTGGGTTAGACCTAAGGTTAGCTTAAAGAAATGGACTAAATGAGAGGAATTGGTCAAATCTAATCAAAAGCTGAATTAGATTAGGTCAAGGATACTCTAGACTCAACTCTAATAGTTGTAGTTGAATGGGTCCATATCTTTAACTAGACCAAGATGGACTTAATTCATGGCTATGCGGTGGAACCCTATTTGCTAAGTTGATCAAATTAAAACTAATGAACCGGTTGGTGTCTAAGGTAAGTTTGGCAGTTTGACCAGTGGTTTTTAAGCGGGAGCTACTCGCAGTGACTTGATCTCTGACGAGTTAATGGCTTATCCCCACCACTGATCTCACTTACCTGGCCAACCTGGTGAATTAGGTTTTGATTAGATCACTTGGTGATTAGGGCTCACCCATGTCATTAGGTAAATCAGTTTGACTGATTTAGGTGCTCCTAATGCCAGCTTAATTAAATCCTTTTTAATCTGACTTGGTGAAGTTAGTGGGAGGATTGAAATTGGTTGGATATTTTCTTCTCATCTATCCTTTAATAAAATCCTCAAAAATTATTAGGTCCCTAAAAATGATTAACTTATATTGATAACTAAGTCGTAGCCTCCCATTAAGTGAGTGATAATGAGTCCATTAGTTTAATAATCATTGGAGGCCCAAAGGCCTGGTGCTTATTGACTAATGAAATTATCATTCATAATATGATAATTTGGTTTGAGTCTTTCTGATGGTGATCAGGTTAGCTGGCCAAAGTCGGGCCTGATCATTTATTGGTCTGATTCACCAAATCAAATCATGTTAATGGTTGGACTTAACCAGATCTTTTTAGTGGAGGCCAAAGCCTACTGATTAGGTTCTGGGGCAAAATCAATTACTAAAAGTTGTTTAGAGAAACAACTGGTTATGAACCTACCCATAGATGCACATGGGTTGACCAACCAAAGTTGGGCTCGTGTGTAGTCTGTGTGGATTCTAGTACCCACTAAGAAATTAAAGTAATTCCTCGAATTGGAGGTTGAGGCTACCAGTTCATAAAAATACTGAAAGAAACTTTAGACTAAAGTCCAAGTCTTTAGTATTTGTAATTTATGTACTAATAGAGGTCTGGTTTTTCTTTATGCAGCTATGGCCACTACTCTATCCCTCCGGTCATTATTAGATAATGACAAGCTCAAGGGATCTAATTTCGATAGCTGGTATCGAAAATTAAAAATCATCTTTGAGCATGAGCGGATCCTTTATGTAGTAACGGATCCGGCATCTGAGGAGCCAGCCCCGAACGTTAGAGGGACGGTCCGAGACACTTATCAGAAGTGGTTCAACGACCGCACCATCGTTCAGTGCATTATGCTGGCGGCAATGAATGATGAGTTCGGCCACAGGTTCGAGAATGCCCAGCCTTAGGAGATGCTTCAAATGTTGAACGACTCCTTTGGCATGCCTGACGATGTTGAAAGGCACAAAACTAGTTGTGCCATTTTCAATGCTCGGATGAGGGATGGGGCCTCAGTCACCGATCATGTACTGTACATGATCGAAATGATTGAGCACCTAAGTAAACTAGGTTTTCCCCTGCACGTGTAGCTCGGTAAGGATGCGATCCTTAATTCTCTACCCAAGTTCTTCCTTCCCTTCCTTACTCATTTTCGAATGACAAAGCCTGCAGTGAACTACCATGGCTTGTTGGGGTTGCTGCAGAACTTTGAGAAGGATCACCAGCTCTATAAGGAGTCAGTGAATGTTGTGGGAGGGTCTTCTTCTGGTCATCGACCCTTTAAGAAAGAGAAGAAGAAGAACAAGAAGAAGAAGAATAAGAAGGTGCAGCTGCATGCTGGGATGTCTGCACAGGGTCAGACCAAGAAATGCAAGCCCGACCAGAGCCAGATGGAGTGCTTCTTTTGCAAGAAGCAGGGGCACTAGAAGAGGAACTGTCCCCTATACATTGCCTCCCTGAAGCCAAACAGGCCAAAGAAGAAGCAAGGTACTTATATGATAACACCTTACAACTTTTTCATTTGTGATACTACTACCTGGGTGTTGGATACCGGAAGCCCTTATCATATTTGCAATTTGATGCAGGGTCTGTAGGTCAGTAGGAGATTTGATGAAGGCGATAGATTCCTAAACGTTGGAGATGGAAGCAATGTTTCAGTTCTAGCATTAGGAATCATGAACCTTGTAATCAATTCTCGAAATATAATTCTGAGTGAATGTCACTATTGTCCAAGCTTTTTATTAAATATTATTTCTGTAGGCTTTTTGGCCATGAACGGTTTTCAATTTTTAATAAAAAAAAATGTTTGCAATATCATTTTGAATGGTGTTACAATATTTGTTGGATAACTTAGTAATGGAATTTACTTTCTATCACAACCTGTTAATGTGGTTCAAACCTTCGGTAAACACCCTAGAATAGATAATGTGTCAGAAGTCTACCTTTGGCACTGTAGGCTAGGTCATATCAATAAGAATAGGATAAACAGGTTGTCTCAAGAAGGAATTTTTGAAGTAGGTTATTGTGAATCACTTCCAACCTGTGAGTCCTATCTTCTTGGTAAAATGATCAAATCACCTTTTACTGGAAAAGGTGAGTGAGCCAGTGAACTCTTGGGTTTGGTACATTCTGATGTATGTGGACCCATGAGCTCAAGTGCAAGAGGTGGATATTTCTACTTCATAACCTTCACAAACGACCTATCGAGGTATAGGTATGTTTATTTAATGAAGCATAAATCGGAGTCATTTGAAATGTTCAAACTATTTTGAAATGAGGTAGAAAAATAAACTGGAAAGTGTATTAAAACTCTTCGATCTTATCGAGGAGGTGAATACCTTTTCAATGATTTTCTGACATATCTTGGGGAGAATGAGATTCTCTCTCAATGGACTCCTCCTGGAACGCCACAACATAATGTGTATCTGAAAGGAGGAATCAGACCTTATTGGACATGATTCAATCCATGATGGGGTTTGCTGGTCTGCCGATCTCCCTCTGGGGATATGCGCTCGAATCGGCTTGTTACCTTCTAAATAGAGTTTCGAGTAAGACTATAACCAAAACGCCATATGAGATATGGATAGGACGTAAGCCAGTACTCTTGCACCTTAGGGTTTGGGGGTGTCCGACTTATGTTAAATATTTAATTACGGACAAGCTTGGACCTAGGTCTGACAAGTGTAATTTTATAGGATACCCAAAAGAGACCAAAGGGTATTACTTCTACCTAACTGATGAGCAAAAAGTGTTTGTCAGCCTTAAGGCAATCTTTTTGGAAAAAGAGTTCCTTGGTGAAGGGACTGTTGCCTCTAAGATCAAACTTGATGAAGTTCTACAGGTGGAAAAACCAACACAAGTTGCTGAACCTGAACTGGATTTGGTTAGATCAGATCCGGAGCCCATCGTTCAAGCACCCTTAAGGTGATCTGGTAGAGTACCACGTCAACCGGACAGATACTATGGTTTCTTGGTCCGAGACGGCGATCCTATCGAACTTGATGAAAATGATGAGGATCCGATCACCTACATGGATGCAATGCAGAGACCCGACTCTAAGAAATGGCTGGAGGCCATGAAATCTGAAATGCAGTCCATGAAGGTCAATGACGTGTGGACATTGGTTGACCCACCCGAAGGAGTAAAATCGATAGGGTGTAAGTGGGTCTTCAAGAGGAAGAGAGGCGCAGACGGAAAGGTGGAAACCTATAAAGCCCATCTGGTTGCCAAGAGATATCATCAATGTTATGGTATAGACTATGACGAGTTGTTTTCTCCTATGGCAATGCTCAAATCCATTCGGATTATGCTTGCGATAGCTGCCCATCTGGACTATAAAATCTGGCAGATGGATGTGAAGATAGCTTTCCTAAACGGAGAGCTAGATGAAGAGATGTATATGATACAACCTGAAGGATTCACATCCACAAATGAGTCTAAGATGTGCAGGCTACAGAAGTCCATTTATGGACTTAAGCAGGCATCACGGAGTTGGAACATACGTTTTGATAAGACGATCAAGACGTATGGCTTTGTTAAGAACGGAGAAGAGCCATGCATTTATAAGTGGGCTAATGGTCCAGTAGTAGTATTTTTTGTATTGTATGTGGATGACATTCTCTTAATCGGGAATGATGTCCCTACATTACAGGGAATAAAGATTTGGCTATTATCACAGTTCTCCATGAAGGATCTGGGAGAAGCTTTCTACGTCCTACGGATGAGGATCTATAGGGATAGATCTAAAAGGTTGCTTGATTTATCTCAGTCCACGTACATTGATACTATGCTGAAGAGGTTCAGCATGGAGAATTTCAAGAAAGGCTATCTTCCGATAGGCCATGAAATTTCTTTCTCAAAGAGAGATTATCCGACAACACCTCAAGAGAGAGAGTGTATGGGTAGGATTCTATATGCTTCGACAGTGGGATCTATCATGTATGCCATGATATGTACATGATCAGATGTGGCATACTCACTAGGGGTAGTGAGTAGATACCAATTTGATCCAGGGGAGAATCACTGGAAGGTTGTTAAAACCATCCTGAAATATTTAAGAAATACTAAGGACCAGTGGCTTGTTTATGGTGAATCGGACTTAAGACTTATAGGGTTTACAGACTCTAGTTTTGAATATGATCACGATGACAGCAAAAGGATGTCAGGATTTATTTTTACCCTTAATGGTGGGGCTATCTGCTGGAAAAGTTCCAAGTAGCACACAGTGGCTGATTCAGTTTGTGAGGCGGAGTATGTCGCCGCATCAGATGCTGTCAAAGAAGCGGTGTGGCTAAGAAAATTCATCATCGAGCTCGGAGTAGCACCCTCCCTTGTTGGTCCAGTTCTGCTCTACTGTGACAGCTCTGGAGTCATTGCTCAGGCGAAGGAACCAAAGGCACACCAACGGATGAAGCATATTCTGCGCCACTACCATCTCATCCAAAAAATTATGGATCGAGGTGACGTCGATCTTCAGAAGATCGACGGAAAGGAGAACCTGACTGACCCATTCACTAAAGCCATTGCAGTGAAGGATTTCGACAACTACAAGTCGAAGATGTGTATTAGATACTGCACCGATTGGCTTTAGGCCAAGTGAAAGATTGTTGGGAATAGTGTTCCAAAGCCAATCGTCAGCCTGTTGATGGTTGTGCTCATTTTTGTATATGTACATGAATTATGAATTAATAAAAATTATTTTAACATTTTTTATCACAAAATATTTCATCTTCTAATGAACTCCTATGTTGTGGTGAAGTCCTTAGAACTATTTAGACTTGACAAAGGAGGATTTGCCGTTTAGTCCTTAAATCTGTTCGTGATCAAATGATATGTTGTTACCAAGGACAATAACGTTTATCAAGCATAGGTCGTTGTGTTCCATATAGGTTGGTTGTCCTCTTAACCAATGAGTGTGGAGACACTGGTATGGTATACAGGTGAGATGTAAGGGTACATCTGCACTGAACATGACCGACTCCAGAGCTGTTTCTGCTGTCAAGATTTGCTCCAATGAAATATGGGTATAAATATCCCTCCGACCTGAGACCGCCACGGTGACTTGCAAGCAACTCACTGCACTTAGGCACTAGACTACCTGAATTTTTAATTCAGTGACAGAAGGCTGCTAGGTGTAGTCAAGTACTTGACTTGTCGGTGCGTGTGTCAAAATGGGATTGACCACTCCAGTTTAGGAGCTGTGTACAGTCGTATTTCAATTTAGCAAAACTTTGGCCAGGGTAGTCCTTGTGAGGAGTCACAGGACTGTTTGAGTTGAGCACGATTCGGATGATCTGATCAGGGTTGACAGTTTAACCCTGAGTCATCCTAAACACAGGGGTCAAAAGGATGAATTATATAGTAATCATATTCATGTAGGTTCTGAGTGTTGTGATTGTGACTCTTCGATCTATCCGGACATCGGGTACCATTGCTAGATGGTCACTTCGATTAGTACAGGAATTGGTTCCTGTGCTACCAGCTTAGGTTCATACCTGCGGGGTCACACACATTAGAGGTTCCTATCTGATCTGATGGCTGATGTAGAATCCTACATGTTTGGGACTCAGTGATCGAGAATCAGGATTCTCTGATCACGAGTTCCACACATTATGGGTACCGGGGTCAAGAGTCCCACTGGTTGGGACTTTTCAATCAGGATTACATATCGATGAATTCTGATGCCCGATTGCCCATCGGATTTGGACTCAGTATTTATGAGAGGTTTAATTAGTGATTTGATCGCTAATTAACTCAATTTGATTGAGTAATTATTTTTGGATCAAGTCCAATTGAATTGGATTCAGTTGGGTTTGACCCGATTAGGTTAAGAGTTGACCTAATCGTCAAGATGGTTTGGTCCCTGATTTGATCAGGGGTTGGGCTTAGTCAATTCTTGATTTGATTAGGATTTTATTGAGCCTAATTAAGCCTAATTAAGTTGGGTTTAAATTAGTCTAATTGGACCTAACTTATTTGGTTCAATTAGGTTGGTTTAAATAATTAAACCACCTTGACCCAATCTCCATGCGCCACCTCACTTCCATTGCACCTATTTGAATTCATGAGAAGAAACTTCTCATGAATTTTTTCCTCACGCCAAGCCCTCTCCACACCCCACTTTAATGTGCCATATGAATGGATAAGGATGATTGGTTGGCCATTCAAATTCAAAATAAAGTTTGAATTTGAATGGGCAATCAATCTTTGCGCCTTATCCCTTTTTTTACGCTCCATTTATTACATAAGAAAAGGTTTCTCATAAAATCACTCCATGCATAATTTAAGCCATGCCTCACATTTTTAGTGGTTAAGGGATGAGTTGGTGTCCATTTGAATTCAAAATTTGATTTGAATTCAAATGTGCAATTACTCATCTTTATCCTTTCTTCTAGATAAGATGTTTGACATTGTTATAAAAGGAGGAGAAGAGTGGGGCATGCAAGAAGAAGATTTTTGAAAAAAAATTTTGGGGCGTGAGAAGTCTTGTGCATGAGAAGGAAGTCCATATTTTTCCAAGAGAAAAAGAAAGAAAAGAAAGAAAAGTGGGTGCAAGATTTTCGGTGAGTTTCCTGGAGTTTTAGCTTGGGGTTCGGGAAGTGAGAAAGTGAGCTACGAGTATTGTGAGCCCACAAAATCTCAGGGAGATCTTCAACATCCTCTCAAACATGTCTGTTGATGATCTGGAGTATCCAAAGAATCGACAGACATCGATCGAAGGAGTTCGATCAGCATCGACCGTCAAAAGAGCTCTACAATGAGCTAGCACTCGTGAGGAATCGATCTGACCGAGAGCTTCGTGTGGATGATCCACAAAGGCCAGACACACTGTGTGGCTACATCATGATGATCAGACTCTCTCGATGGTGATCAGATTTGGTGATCTACTACCCGCACAAAGGTATTGTGTTCTGAACACATTACAATAAAGTGTTTATTGTTCAAATTCGAATTTCAAATTTAAATACATGCATGCTATATATCATATTCAGATTCTAGTGTAGGATAAATTCATGTTAATTAATTAGATTAATTAATATTTTTTCACTGTAAAATCATGATTTTGAAAAAGTTTTAAAATTACCATTTTACCCCTGCACTAAATTTTTCCACAGTAAGTGGGTCTTCAAGAGGAAGAGGGGCGCAGACAGAAAGGTGAAAACCTATAAAACCCATCTGGTTGCCAAGGGATATCGTCAACATTATGGTATAGACTATGACGAGATATTTTCTCCTGTGGCAATGCTCAAATCCATTCAGATTATGCTTGCGATAGCTGCCCATCTGGACTATGAAATCTGGCAGATGGATGTGAAGACAGCTTTCCTAAATAGAAAGCTGGATGAAGAGATGTATATGATACAACCTAAAGGGTTCATATCCACAAATGAGTCTAAGGTGTGTAGGCTACAGAGGTTCATTTATGGACTTAAGCAGGCATCCCGGAGTTGGAACATATATTTTGATAGGACGATCAAGATGTATGGCTTCGTTAAGAATGGAAAAGAGCCCTGCATTTATAAGTGGGCTAATGATCCAGTAGTAGTATTTCTTGTATTGTATGTGGATGATATTCTCTTAATCGAAAATGATGTCCCTGTATTACAAGGAATAAAGATTTGGCTGTCATCACAGTTCTCCATGAAGGATCTGGGAGAAGCTTCCTACATCCTAGGGATGAGGATCTATAGGGATAGATCTAAAAGGTTGCTTGGCTTATCCCAGTCCACGTACATTGATACTATACTGAAGAGGTTCAGCATGGAGAATTTCAGGAAAGGCTATCTACCGATAGACTATGGAATTTCTCTCTCGAAGAGGGATTGTCTGACAATACCTCAAGAGAGAGAGCGTATGGGTAGAATTCCATATGCTTCGGTAGTGGGATCTATCATGTATGCCATGACATGTACACGACCAGATGTGGCATACTCACTAGGGGTAGTGAGTAGATACCAATCTGATCCAGGGAGAATCACTGGAAGGTTGTTAAAACCATCCTAAAGTATTTAAGAAATACTAAGGACCAGTGGTTTGTTTATGGTGAATTGAACTTGAGACTTATAGGGTTTACAGACTCTAGTATCCAGTCTGATCATGATGACATCAAGAGTATGTCGAGATTTATTTTTACCCTTAATGGTAGGGCTGTATGCTGGAAGAGTTCAAAGCAGCACACAGTAGCTGATTCAGTTTGCGAGGCAGAGTATGTCGTTGCATCAGATGCTGCCAAAGAAGCAGTGTGGCTAAAAAAATTCATCACCGAGCTCGGAGTAGCACCCTCCCTTATTGGTCCAGTTCTACTCTACTGTGATAGCTCTGGAGCCATTGCTCAGGCGAAGGAACCAAAGGCACACCAGCGGATGAAGCATATTCTGCACCGCTACCATCTCATTTGGGAAATCGTGGATCGAGGTGACATCGACCTTCAGAAGATCGATAGGAAGGAGAACCTGGCCGACCCATTCACTGAAGCTATTGCGGTGAAGGAGTTTGATGACTTCAAGTCAAAGATGGGTATTAGATACTGCATCGATTGACTTTAGGCCAAGTGGGAGATTGTTGAAAATAGTGTCCCAAAGCCAATCGTTAGTCTATTGACGGTTGTGCTCTTTCTTGTATTAGTAGATGAATTATAAATTAATAAAAGTTATTTTGGTATTTTTCATCACAAATTGTTTCATCTTCTAATTAACTCCTGTGTTGTGGTGAAGTCCTTAGGACTATTTAGACTCGACAAAAGAGGATTTATCGTTTAGTCCTTAAACCTGTTCATGATCAAATGATACGTTGCTACTAAGGACAACAACGTTTATCAAGCATAGGTCATTGTGTGCCATATGAGTTGGTTGTCCTCCTAACCAAGGAGTGTGGAGACACTGGTATGGCATACAAGTGAGATGTAAGGGTACATCTGCACTGAACGTGACCGACTCCGGAGCCTTTTCTACTGTCAAGATTTGCTCTGATGGGATATGAGTATAACTGTTCCTCCAACCTGAGACCGCCACGGTGACTTGCAAGCAACTCACTGCACTTAGGCACTGGACTACCAGAATTTCTAATTCAGTGATGGAAGGCTGCTGAGTGTAGTCAAGTACTTGACTTGTCGGTGCGTGTGTCAAGATGGGATTGACCACTCCAGTTCTAGAGCTGTGCACAGTCGTGTTTCAATTTAGCAAAATCTTGGCCAGGGTAGTCCTAGTGAGGAGTCACAGGACTGTTTGAGTTGAGCACGATTCGGATGATCTGATTAGGGTTGATAGTTTAACCCTGAGTCATCCTAAACACAGTGGTCAAAAGGATGAATTATACAGTAATCATATTCACGTAGGTTCTGAGTGTTGCGATTGCGACTATTCGACCTATCCAAACATCGGGTACCATTGCTAGATGGTCACTTCAATTAGTATAGGAATTGGTTCCTGTGCTACCGGCTTAGGATCGAACCTGCGGGGTCACACACATTAGAGGTTCCTATCTGATCTGATGGCTGGTGAAGAGTCCTAAGTGTCTGAGATTCTATGATCGAGAATCAAGATTCTCAGATCATGAGTTCCACACATTTTGGGTACCGGGGTCAAAAGTCCTACTGGTTTGAGACTTTTCGATCAGGGTTTCATATCAATGAATTCTGATGCCCGATTGCCCATCGAATTTGGACTCAATATTTATGAGAGGTTTAATTAGTGATTTAATCATTAATTAACTTAATTTGATTGAGTAATTATTTTTGGATCAAGTCTAATTTAATTGGATTCAGTTGGGTTTGACCCGATTAGGTTAAGTGTTGACCTAATCGCTAAGGTGTTTTGGTCCCTAATCTGATCAAGGGTTGGGCTTAGTCAATTCTTGATTTGATTAAGATTTTATTGAGTCTAAATAAGCTTAATTAAGTTAGGTTTAACTTAGTCTAATTGTGCTTAACCTATTTTGATTAGGTTGGTTCAATTATGATCAAACCACCTTTTGAATTCAACTCCCTGCGCCACCTCACTTCTCTATGCCCATTTGAATTCACGAGAAGCAACTTCTCATGATTTTTCTCCCACACAGAAGGCATCCCATGCCCACCCTTGTGTGCCAATTATCTAGATAAAAATAAGTTAGTTGGCCATTCAAATTCAAAGGAAGTTTGAATTTGAATGGGCAACCAACTAATCCATGCGCCACCCACCTTATCTTGTGCGCCCCTTGCTTTACACGAGAAAGAGTTTCTCATGTAAACTCTCCATGCACAAATAAGCCACACCTCCTCTCTTCTCACATCCAGAGTGGATAAGGATTAGTTGGTTTGCATTTGAATTCAAATTTGATTTGAATTCAAGTGTGCAACCACTTATCTTTATCCTTTCACGCGGATAAGACACGTCTTGCACTGTTTTAAAAGAGAAAGGGAGGTGGGGCATGCATAGAAATTTTTTGAGAGAGAATAGTGGGTGTGAGGAAGCCTTGTGCATGAGTAGGAATTCAAAAACTTCCGAGAGAAAAAGAAAGAAAAGAAACAAGAGTGAGTGCAGGGTTTTCAGTGAGTAACCTAGGGTTTTTGCCTGGGGTTCGAAAAGTGAGAAGGTGAGCTACGTGTGCTGTGAGCCCACCAAACTTTAGGGAGAGCTTCATCAATCTCTCTACCATCTTTACTGGTGATCCAAAGCATCCGAGGAGTCAACAGACATCGATTGAAGGAGTTCGATCAGCATTGGCCGTCGAAAGGGCTCTACAATGAACTAGCATTTGTGAGGAGCCGATCAGATCGGAAGCTTCATGTGGATGATCCATGGAGGTTAGACACATTGTATGATTATGTTGCAATGATCAGACCTTTCAGACAATGATCAGATTGCGACGATCAACTACCCGCACAAAGGTAATGTGTTCTGAACACATAACAATAAATTGTTTACTATAGAAGTTTGAATTTCAAATTTAAATGCATGCTATGTATATATCATATTTAGATCCTTGTATAGGATTTATATATATTAATCAATTAGATTAATTAATAATTTCCACTATAAAATAGTAATTTAAAAAAAAAATTAAAATTATCATTTTACCCCTGCACTGAAATTCACTTCAAACCTACCTGAAGGGGTTAAACCCATAGGGTGTAAATGGATCTTCTAAAGGAAGAGGGACACAGACAGAAAGATGGAGACTTATAAAGTTCATTTGGTTGTCAAAGATTATCTCAGCGTTATGGTATTGACTATGACGAGATATTTTTTCTTGTGGCAATGCTCAAATTCATTCGGATTATGCTTGCGATAGCGGTATACATGGACTATGAAATCTGATAAATAGATATGAAAAGTCTAAATGAAGAACTGTAAGAAGAGGTATATATGATACAACCTGAGGATTTCACATGTACAGATGAGTCCAAGGTAGGCAAGCTTCAGAGATCCATCTATGGATTGAAGCAAGCATCCAGGAGTTGGAACATGCATTTCGATAAATTTATCAAAATGTATAGCTTCGTTAGGAATGGAGAAATATCTTGCATTTATAAATGGGTAAATAATTCTATGGTTGTATTCCTCATTCTATATATGGATGACATTCTCTTAATCGAGAATAACATCCCTGCATTATAAGGAATAAAAGTCTGGTTATCATCTCAATTCTTTATAAAGGACTTGAAAGAAGCATCCTACATCCTTGGGATGAAGATCTATAGAGATAGATTGAAAAAATTGCTTGGATTGTTTTAGTCCACGTACATTGACACTGTGCTGAAGTGGTTCAACATGGAGAATTCCAAGAAAGGCTGCTTTTCGATAGGTCAAAAAAATTTTCTCTCAAAGAAAGATTGTCCAACAACTCTTCAAGAGAGAGAGCGTATGTGTAGAGTTCTATATGCTTCAGTAGTGGATTCTATAATATACGCCATGACATGTATGAGATTAGATGTGGCATACTCATTAGAAGCAGTGAGCAAATACTAGTTTGATCTAGGAGAGAACTATTGAAAAGTCGTAAAGACCATCCTTAAGTATTTGAGAAATACTAAGGTTCAGTGGCTCATATATGGTGAAACTGACTCGAAGCTAGTCGAGTTCATCGACTCTAACTTTTAGTCAGATCATGATGATAGCAAGAGTATGTCAAGTTATATTTTTATCCTGAATGGTGGAGTAATCTACTGAAAGAGTTCTAAGCAGCACACTATGGCTGATTTTTTTATGAAGTAGAGTATATCATAGCATCCGATGCTATGAAGAAAGCTGTATGGATATGAAAGTTCATCGGTGAGCTCAAAGTGGCACCCTCCATTGATTGCCCTATCTTGTTATACTGCGATAATATTGGAGCCATTACTCAAGCTAAAGAGCTGAAGTCCCATTAACGCACCAAGCATATTCTGCACCGCTGCTACCTAATTCATGAGATTATGGATCAAGGTGACATCGACCTTCAGAAGATCGATGGAAAGGAGAACCTGATTGATCCATTTACTAAAACTTTCAGGATCAAGAAGTTCAATGATTATAAATCAAAGATGGATATACGATACTGTACCGATTGGCTTTAGTCCAAGTGGGAGTTGTTGGAAAATATGTCCCAAAATCAATCGTTAGACGATTGTGCTCATTTTATAAAATATATATGAATTTATATTAATAAAAATTATTTGATATTTTTTATTATAAATTATTCATCTTTGAACTCCTATGTTGTAATGAAGCCCTTAGGATTATAATTAATCGACAAAAGAGGATTTGTCATTAAGTCCTTAAAAATATTTGCCACCAAATGATATGCTATTATAAGGATGATAGAAATATCAAGTGTAGATTATTGCATGCCATATGAGTTGGTAGTTCTCTTAACTAAGAACTGTGGAGATACTGTTATGGCATGTAGATGGGATGTAGGAGTACATTCGTATGGAACGTTATCATGTATCGGGCACTCTGCTATCAAGAGTAGCTCGAGAAGGGTATGGGTATAAGTATCCCTCAGACCTGAGACCACCATGGTGACTTTTAAGTAACTCACTATATTTTAATATCAAACCATCTAAATTTTTAATTCAGTGACAGAAGGATACTGGGTGCAGTCAAGTACTTAACAAGTTGGTGTGTGAGTCAAGATGGAATTGATCTCTTTGAATTAGTAGGAGATATGTATCAGTGTATTTCAATTTAGTAAAACCTTGATCAGGATAATCTATGTGATGGATTTGAAAGGTTGAAATACAGTGTGGTCGACTTAATTAAGGTTAACATTTAAACCCTAGGTCATCTTGAACATTTGGATCAAAGGGATGAATTATACGATAACCATATGCTAGTAGGTTCTAGAAGGTTGCTTTTTAATACTTCGACCTATCCAATCGTCGGGTCACCATTGCTAAATGGTTACATCGATTAGTATAAGAAGTTGTTCCTATGCTACCGACTTAGGTTCGAATCTATGGGGTCACACGTATTAGAAGATTTGGTCAGATCAGATGGCTGAAGAGTCCAATTAGATTGTGACTCTGGTGAGGAGTCCTACTAGGACTGGGACTCTGGAACAGAGTCCTACTGAGATTGAGACTCTACTATTTATGAAGAATTTATTAGTAATTAGATTACTAATTAACTCAATTTGATTGAGTAAAGAGCTTTGGATCAAGTTTAATTGAATGAGATTCAGTTCGACTCAGATTGGGTTTGATATGATCAATCCTGATTACAAGAGAAATTTGATCTTGATTTGATCAGGGTTTGGACTCAGCTAATTTCTAATTAGATTAGAAATTTGATGAGATATCTAAGTTTCTAATTGGATTAGATTTATTTCTATTGGTGGATTCAATCCAAATTTGATTTGGATTAGAATCAAAATTGAAAATGAAGAGTCCTTGTCAACTTAGACTCTATCCTTATCTCTTGCACCACTCCTGAACCCATACCAATTTCTCCATGCCTAATTGGATTTGGGTTGTAATTTTTGGTATCATCATAAAGGGTCTAATAAGAGTGGGTGGCAATATTTGATGAGTCATAATCTTATCTCCTACCTAATTCAAATGCGATCCAAATTAGAGATAAGATGCAAACTAGAAAAGAAAATTTTCATTCATAAAATGTTGTTGGTGTCATATTTTTTTTTTCTTTTTTTTTTCTTGGAGAATCCTTTAGTGTGTGAGACTTTAGAATCCTTCTCCATATCTTAATAATTTTTTTATAATTTTTTGAGATGCCAAAAGGTGGTTTTAGTGTGGACTATTGGTGCCCTTCCTTGTAAAAACTCTAATTCCTAATCTATAAAAAGGGGTCCTCTCTCTTGGACATCCAATGATCAATTCTCTTACTGGTTTTTATTTTCAGAGCCTCTTCTCCTCCTCCTTTCTTCCTCATCTAGATCCTCTTTTGCTTTGGAGTGTCCAAGTTGCTTGAAGAAAAAGAAAGAAACCAGTTGTCAAAGTTGCTTGCAAGCTAGCACCTCCAAGTCTTTGATCTGCGTCAGTCTTCATATAGATTTTTTTGTAGAGGTCAGATGATTTTGTGTGGCTACGAATGATCTGAGGAACACCCTCTCCAAGTGTTGGATTAGAGAAGATCAAAATCCAATTAGTTTGGTAATCATCTTTAACCTATTTTGATCATACCATTTGATCTAATAGTTAGATCTAGGATTTCAGTATCGATGAGATCGATGTGTGTTTTTATTTTTAGATCTAAAGTGTATCATATTTTATATTTTTTTATGGCATGGTAGTCTATATTAGATCTTATGCATGTGATTTAGATTAAATAGTTTAATCTTATTTTTTGCTGCATAAATATTTTAAAATTATATGCATAGCACTACCTACGTTTCCTTCAGATATCCCTATGTTATCAAACTGTCTGACATTGACCAAAGGATAATTAGTCCATAATTATTGTTTGATAATGATTAAGGACTTGGATGAGCTTTAGAAGCTCAGTACATCCAAGCACAAAGAATTGCGAATGGATTTGATTCTACAATCCCTTACTAATTCATATAAAAGTTTATAGTAAATTACCACATGAATAAAATTGATTGCACCTTGGTTGAGTTGGTGACAAAATTGATGAGACCATGAAGAGTTTAAGGAGAAGGATTCCTGTATATCTGGAGAATCTAAAGAAAAAGATAAGGGACATACCTTCAGAAGGTATATTGGATCTACTCGATATTTTTATCTGAGCAGACTATGCGTACCGTAGGATCTAAGTGATCTAGTGATGAGATAAATATAGTATATATGATATATCAGATTTGATCATATTGGAGAGGATAGAATAAATAAATTAAAAAAATATGAGCTTCTCGACTCATCGACTCTCGAGTCGTTTCTGATTTATGGATTCTACCTTCAAGGAAAGATATCCAAACCATCCATTATGGGACATGGGGTGAGGACCACTAATATACTTGTCCTGATATATTCTGATGTATGCAGCCTATTTGATGAGCTGGGCAAGGGGTGATTCTCTTTACTTCATTACTTATATTGGTGACTATTCACAGTATGGATAAATATGTAAGACATAAATTTGAAATCTTCAAAAATTCAAAGAATTCAAATATGTAGTAAAGAAATAAATAAAAAAACTCTTAAAATTTTTTGATGAGATCGAGGAGGTGTATGCCTTAGTGGGAGTTTCTAATCTATCTTAAGAAAATAGTATAGTCTCATAATGGACTCTTCTTGGTGCACCTCAATTTGATGGGGTGTCGAGAGCAGGAATAGGACTCTATTTGATATAGTCCGATTCATGATGTGCATCACTGATCTTCTCTTATTTTTTTTAGAGATATGCTTTACTTAATAAATAAGAGTTCCCTCTATGTCTTTTCTATCATGTCGTATGAGATGTGGCATGTTTAGGATGTTTAGCCCATATCAAGTTTTGACATATGGACCAAGTTAGAGGTTAGGTCTATAAGACTCATTTTTCTAGTATCCTAAAGAGTTTTAGGAATACTAATTTTTTTTTAGAAGATTACGATGTGATTGTAACCTACATACTATGCTCTTGAAAAATAGTTTATCCAAGATGGAAATGGTAGGAGAAAAACTGAGCTCAAAGAAAATTTTTTTTTAGAGCAATGAGTTATAAAACCTATTCATATTGAGCCAGTACATGTAATCTCTTCTTCAGTTCATAATCTCCTATCCTACTGAAAGATACTTAGGTATTTTGACAAAGCACATAGAGAAAATATTCCTCGAAGGAGATAAGGAACATGAATTTGATATGATTAGATGTTCCATGAGGGAAACATGTGTTTATAAAGGTTAGTGAGAGTATTATCACAATCCTCATATTGTATGTGGATGACATCCTCTTGATTAGGAAAGTTGTTCCTATACTGACATTGGTTTAAAATTTGATTGTCTAAACAAATTTTTTATAAAGGATCTCGAGAAGCGTCTAATAAAGATTTATGAGATGGATCTAGGTCTATGAGATAGACCAAGGGGATGTTAAATCTTTCACAAAATATGTGCATAGAAGAGGTGCTGAAAGTGTTCAGCATGGATAACTCCAATAAGAATTTCTATCCTTTAGGCATGAGATTGATCTCTTCAAGAAGATATGTTTCAACATAATTAAGGAGACACAACATATGAGCTAGATCCCTTATGCTTTGGCTAAAGGAAGCCTCATGTATGCCATACTATGTATATCACCTGATATAGTCCTTCCTATGAGTGTCACGAGCAAATATCGATTGCATCTAGGCTGAGAGTGCTGAATAGCTATGAAGAATATTTCCAAGTGCTTGAGAAGCACTTAGGATATGTTCATAGTCTTTGGGAGGAGAAGAAAAATTGAGGATAAAAAGACTTATAATTTAGACTTTATGTCTGATATTGATGGTAGAGAGTCTTGTTAGGATTTAATGCCTCGAGATTCAGCCCATATTGAGCCCACAGCAAAGTTCGTGGCAAAAAATGGAGTCCAACGAGACCAAGATCACCTGAAATGGAGCTCGGATGGAGGAGATACGAGCTTTTGAAATCGGCATGAGATTCGAGGTGATGGAGGACCACCGGCGACCGACGGCAGGTGGCAGCGGTGCGGCCACAGGCGGTGGCGCGCAGGACCGCAACCTAGGCCCGTGCGGGATGTGCGACCCATGCGGGTGGGCGGCCCAGGCGGGCGCGCGGGCCAGGCGGGCGCACGGCCCAGCCGGGCGTGCGGCCCAGGCGCGTGCAGGCCCGCACGTGGGAGCGGGCCGGCCCAGGCCCAGTGGCCTACTGACCCTTTGCCTCGGTCCACCATGGACCGGGCGGTCCACCATGGACCGGGCGGTCCACGGCTGGGCCTGTGGACCGCGTGGGTGTTTCTCATGCATTTCTCACGGTCCATGATACTATTCTGTGGACCAGAGCGCAATCTGAGGGCGTGGGTGGCTCTCGGTCTTGATCCAACGATCCAGGGGTTATCTGGCTTTGTTTAGGACTCCTAATCCATCTCTAATCAAGTTTTAAGCCCTTTAAATATGGCTGATCGGTAATAGAGAGGATGTGTGGTTGATTTTTTTGCGCCGTATGAGAACCCAGAGAAGAGAGACGCAGAAGCGTTGCTGTGAGAGGAGCAGAGCTCCTGGACAGCGGTCGCCAGGCACTTCAGGGGTTCAGGAGGGTCTTCAAGAGAGAGAGAGAGCTTTTGTAAGGGAAACTTCTAGTGAGAGAGAATTGGGTGTACAAGAGTTGAGGGTAAGGTCTCCTCTTATAAAATTTTCTTTTTCATAGTGAAGTTTGCATGTCCCGTGGAGGCGAGCCCTTTTGTGGCTGATCCACGTATTTTGATTGTTTTTCTTTTCTTTTGTTTCTTCTTTCTTCCTGCTGCATCACGTGGTACTGAAAGGATCATGGGAGGTGGTATCCTGGCCAGACATCTACCCAACAAGTGGTATCAGAGCAAGGTGGTATAAGGATGCAGATTGCAGCGGTGGTGAGCAAGACTGAAGATGGAGAAGACAGGAACAATCAAGATGGAGATCAACAAGTTCGATGGTAAGAGCAATTTCTCCTTGTGGCAAGCAAGGGTGAAAGATGTGCTCATCCAACAGGGGTTGATCAAAACTCTCTTGTGCGATGAGAAGCCGACCACCATAGAGGTGCGGGATTGAAAATGGCTACAGATGCAGGCGGTGAGTACCATCTACATGTACCTGGCGATGAGGTGGTGATTCATGTGCTGAGCGAGACTTCCCCGATGGTGCTGTGGTCGAAGCTCGAGGAGTTGTACATCGTGAAGTCTTTCACCAACACTCTTTTTCTCTGGAGGTAGTTTTACCAACTGTGGATGACTGAGGGACAGAGCGTGCAGGAGCATCTAAGCCACTTCCAAAAGATCCTCACCGACCTTCTCAGCATTGGCAAGAAGTTGAGGAGAAGACCAGGGTGCTGGTTTTGCTAGCGTCGCTTCCCCCTTTATACGAGTCCTTGGTGACTGCTCTTCTAGTGGAGAAGAGCACTATCAAGATGGACGAGGTCACCGCGGTTATACTCCAGAATGAGGTTCTCAAGAGGGAGAACCCAGCTTTGAGCTCAGGTGGCGGTAGCTCAGCTTTGGTGGCTTTTGGAGGAGCAGGAGGTGGTAGAGAGAGCGACAGGAGATCGCAACGAGGGTAGTCCAAGTCCAGGAGGGACTTGAGCAAAACTAGGTGTTACCGGTGTGAGGAGTTGGGGCATCTAGCCAGAGATTGCCCTCAACTTAAAAATCGGACGGTGGCTGCTGTAGCGACGGCCGGCAGTGATTTAAATGGAGATGTCCTGGAGATATCTGATGAGGTATCTACTTCTTCCCAGCAGTGGATATTAGATTCTGCATGCCTCTATCATGTATGTTGTAGAGAAGAGCAGCTTGACTCCCTAGAGAATAGTGAAGGCACTGTATATCTGCCGGATGGATCGAGCTGTGCGATCAGAGGCATTGGGACGGTTAGCTGGAGGACACATGACGGTGCAGTGAGGAGATTGGGGGAGGTCCGATACATACCCAATTTCAAGCAGAATCTTATCTCACTTAGTAGACTGGATTCGAGAGGCTACAGGATGGTAGCTGGTGGAGGAATCCTGAGGGTGCTACACGGCAATAGGATTGTGCTGGAGGGGAAGAAAGGAAGCAGAGGATATTATTATCTGGCGGGGAGCCCATGCGAGGTGGAGCTTTGGGAGCCAGGTGGAGCCCAGAGTGAGGTGGAGCTCCAGGAGGCGGATCGGGCATGAGACAGGAGACTCGGGAGGATGAGAGGCGACGTCGCAAGGTGAGATTCCTATTGCCACAGGACGATGCCCCGAGCAGGTCTCAGGTCAGGAGGAGCACAGCATACGATGGAGATGAGATCGAGCAGCCTGGCTCGACTCCCATGTTTGTCCATCCATGATCAGCAGGTGATTGCCCCAGAGCATGGGGGCGAGGAGATCCAGAAGCTCTCAGAGTTTGGAAGAGGCCGAATATCGAGTCGAGGTGGAGATTGTTAAGATTTGACACCTCGAGATTCAACCCACATTGAGCCCACAGTGGGGTTCATGATGAAAAACAAAGTCCAACGAGACCAAGATCACCTGAAACGAAGCTCGGATGGAGGAGATACGAGCTTTTGAAGTCGGCACGAGATTCAAGGCGGTGGAGGACCACCGACGAGCGGCGGTGGGCGGCAGCGGTGCGGCCGTAGGCGGCGGTGTACGGGACTGCGACCCAGGCCCGTGCGGGATGCACGACCCACGCGGGTGGGCGGCGCAGGCGGGCGCGCGGCCCAAGCGCGCACAGGCCCACGCACGGGGGCGGGCCAGCCCAGGCCCAGCGACCTGCTGACCCTTTGCCCCGATCCATCGTGGACCGGGTGGTCTACGGCTGGGTCTGTGGACCGCGTGGACATTTTTCATGCATTTCTCACGGTCCACGGCACTATTCCATGGACCAGAGCGTGATCTGAGGGTGTGGGTGGCTCCCGATCTTGATCCGATGGTCCAGGGGTTATCTGGCTTTGTTTAGGACGCTTAATCCATCTCTAATCAAGTTTTAAGCCCTTTAAATAGGGCTGATCAGTAACAGAGAGGATGTGTGGTTGGTTTTTTTGTGCCGTACGAGAACCCAGAGAAGAGAGAGGCGGAAGCGTTGCTGTGAGAGAAGGAGCAGGGCTCTTGGACAGCGGTCACCAGGCACTTCAGAGGTTCAGGGGGTCTTCAAGAGAGAGAGAGCTTTTGTAAGGAAAACTTCTGGTGAGAGAGAATTGGGTGTACAAGGGTTGAGGGTGAGGTCTGCTCTTGTAAAATTTTCTTTTTCATAGTGAAGTTTGCATGCCCCATGGAGGCGAGCCCTTTTGTGGCTGATCCACATATTTTGATTATTTTTCTTTTCTTTTATTTTTTCTTTCTTTCTGCTGCATCGTGTGGTACTGAAAAGATCTTGAGAGGTGGTGTCCTGGCCAGACATCCACCCAACAAGTCTATATTATGATGTATTTTCTTAAGCAATGGAATTCGATAAATTGGAACAGTTCCTAATAGCCGATCATTGTAAATTTTAGAAGCCGAGTATGTCATTGCTTATGAGGTAGCTAAGAAAGTATTTTGATTTGTTGCAGAACTAGATGTAATGTCATGAGATGGCATAATACTATTTTTCGACAGTGATGGCGCCGTAGCTTTAGCTAAGGAGCCAAGGTCTCACCAGAGTTCTTAGTATATAAGAGCGATGATCTGCGACTATTTTGAGAAGTAAGACTTCAAGAATCAGTGTAGATCACACAAAAATATGACGGACCCACTGACTAAATGATTTAGCCAGTCAGGACTAAAGTACATCTTGAGAAGATGGTACTTAGATTTATGGCAGATTGGCTTTAGTGCAAGTGGGAGATGTTAGATGTATGCCCTAGAAGTCAATCAGACCGACACATTGATTCTTTCTAGAACATAATTTTATACTTGATCAAATTAATTAGTGTAATTAATTTTATTTATGTAGTGTATATGTCCATAAATCATCCAGAGAATTAATAAAATGATGATACATATTCTCAATAGTTAAAAATTTGAGGCATATGTCATTGATGGTCAATTCTCAAATTACTTCCGATCGAAGGATCATCACGAGAACAGTGATTGTTTCAGTAAGATTGGTGCATGGATCACTTTCCTTAGGATAGACGAGTCTTGAGTTTATAGCGTGGGGATACTGAAGTGAGAGTGCAGGTGGTTGTTAGAGAATAATGGTACTGAATGTGACCAATACGAGAAGTCACTTGGATGTCTATTTACTCGTCAGTGACATTCTCGATGCTGTAGTAGTGTGACTAATTCTTAGACCTACGGTGTCTCAACTATTCATAATGAGATTACTGTAGTTTGACTGCACCATACTCGATCTTCTAGCCATACGGAGCTTTGAGGTGTATGTTGGTTACAGTAGGTTCATTGTAGGAATAGGATGTGCACCTAAATGGGATCTATCGATCTTAGTAGTTAAGGAGTAGTCCTATGTGATTTATGAGATTGAGTTTGAAAGATCTTGGCTAGGATAGTGTGAATGATAGAAAAGAATTTTCATTAGATTTCATGAATGACGTTAACTCAAGTCAAATAAATCTTACATATAACAGATGATGGGCTTTGACGAGTTTTTCATAACCTCTATTTTGTCAGGACTCATGATAGAAGAACTAAATCATATGGTAACTAAACCTAGAGGTTCATTCTTTCATTCTACTAGATTGCCACTACATGTTGCTAGACGTCACCGGTAGATTGTGGGATCAACGAAAATTATTTTGATGGTCAATAATTCTCGATTGATGTGTTGAAATTATTTCAATCTATTGAAAAGAGTTTCAATAATATTTTGATGGAGATCAAAATACTTCTCATTACCAGATAGAATAGAACCTATGAGGTCACACATAAAAGAGATTTTGATTGATCAGACTATCGAATCATAATTTTGAATTGCAAATCGTAAATGATTTTAATTATCAATTTGATTGATAATTGGACTAAAATATAAAAATTACATAAGGGACTTGCTAAGAGTTAATAAGTTATAGGAGGACTAAATTATAATTATTCTATATTATTTGATTTGATCAAATATTAGGATTGAGTCCTAGTCAAATTAAATCAAATTTAATTTGATTAGATTTGATTTGAGTTTGACTCAAACTATGTTTCGTAAATCTAATGGGATTAGACTTAAGTGTTTGACATAATGTCAAAACCTAAATCTAATAGGACTCAAACTAATTTTTGACTTGGACTAGGATTAGATCCTGATCCAAATGGCCAACCTAATAGCCCCAATGCCCCACCTAAGAAAGAGGGATGCCCCATATGTTTTCACATTGAGTTTCTTTTTGGCATGGAGAAAATTAAAGGTGGCACCTAGTCTTTAGGAGGTGTGGGCGGCAACTAAGAAGAGGACTTCTACTCTATCTCAACTTATCCCTAACCCTAAGTTGTTAGGCTTAAATAGTGGATAAGAAGAGGCGCCTCCTTAGAGGATTTGATAGAGATTTGCGTGAGAGATGAGGGTTTTGTAGATCAACATGTGGGCATGATCAAGGATGGCGTGCAACTTGTTAGCCGAGTGGAAGATTTTCAATATGAAAAGAGTGAATAGGTGGGACGCTGCCTTCTCCTATCTCTTCTTTCTTATAACCAAAGGTTGGTTGTTAGAGGTAACTCCCTTGTTGCCCAGCTATGCAACCCAAGAGGGGGGGGGGTGAATTGAATTTTTGAAATTTTAAAGTTAATTTAGAACCACAAGGATTAAGTAATAATAAGCAAGTTATATGTAGTAAGTGATTTAAGCAAAGTGTAGAAATGAGATGCAAGAATGCAAGAAAGATAAAGAGATTTAGAAAGAGAGCAAGTAAGTATACCACAAATAATCAAAGTTTATAGTGGTTCAGTGCCAACCTTGCACCTACATCCACTCTCCAAGCTCCTACTTGAAAATTTAAATTCACTAAAATGTATTCAACAAGAGTACAATGTCGGTACCTCCGACTCTAGCTATCCCAAGCTAGAACACTTATTTTTCGAATACAAGCCAATCCAATACAATCCGATTCAAGGTTCGGATCAACCTAACCAAATTTTGGAACTCTTTCAAAACGAAAGATCAAGACAAAAATAGAGTATAAGAGTTAATGACAAAGCAATACAAGTTTAGCTCCTTTAATGAGCAAATAAAACTTTAAGTACACTTTACACAACAAAGAAGAAGCTTTTCTGATGTTTTTCAAGATTGTTGAAGACTTGAATGAGCACTTGAGGGATTAGTGAACTTGAAATGAAAGCTTCTTTTGCTTGAAGAGGGCTTTTTGCTTAGGACTGAAATGAATGCTTGAAAATCTTATTTTTTTCTTCCTTCAAGTATATTTATATCTTCAATAGATGCTAGAGAAAGATCTGGGCAAGTTTAGAGCCATTGGAGAGATTTAAATGAGCATTAAATATGGTTAAAATGAGTTGAAAAACTAACCATTATGGAGATTTTCCATCGCAGGGGTCGAATCAGAATTTGATAAAATTATAATTTTATCTCTGAAATATAATAAATCTTTTTTCAAACCAAAATCATTAGTAACCCTCTCAAATATTTTGTAATCATCAAAATCAATTCATGGAGCAACAATCTCTCCCTTTTTGATGATGACAAAATACTTGAGCAAAAGCAAAATATAACATATATAAAGCATTGATTAAGAATTTTAAATTTATGAAGATGCATCACTTAAATATTATAGCCAATTATTTGAATGAAATACATCATGAGTAGTTTGAAGATTAGTTTGAAAATTGCTTATAAGATTATTTTCTTGATACATTTTGCTTATTGCTCGATTTTATTTCACTACTCCCCTTTTTTGACAACATCAATTAAGATCTTAAGGGGATTTTAAAGAAAAATTAAAATCTCTACTCCCACTCACTATAGCAATCATAAAGGACATGTCAATTTGCTCATATAGAAGATATTACCATTCATAATATTTCATAGCACATATATGACGTATTTTTCATATCACATAATTAAGACAATTCAATTGATGTCATTCATAAAAATCAATCCAAATGACATTCATAGAAGTTAAAAGCATATATCTAAAATATGACTAAAGAGTTATCAGATACATAAGTGTCACAAAACATAAGAGTCAAGTTAAAATACATAGGCTATGCAAAAGTCATGGGTAACAAAAAATACACCTTTCCATGAGTCAATCAGCCAACAAATACAAAGGCCATAAGTTAGATCCTAGATATAAAAGACTAACTATGCTAGATCTAATAAATATCATGGCTAGGGGCATCAGAATCAGAGATATGATGAGGAGTCACAGGATCAAAGCCACGAGCACGTCCTCGACCATGTCTGCCTCAAGCACGGATAGAAGTACTGGCACGAGCAGAAGGGTGAGAAGGTCCTGGAGCCTGGAAAGATATGGACTCTACTAGGAGAACAAGTCTGATGGTGTCCAATTGTTCCAAAGCTTTCAACATAGACTGCATCAAGGTACCAATCTGAGTAGAGACAGCCTCACTGGAGTCCCTGATCTTTCTTTTCAAAAAATCAAAGCCACTCTGCAAAATGCCTCGAAGCCTAGCTACCTCTGCAGATAGGTTGGAGACCTCCGTGATGTTCTCATGCGGCTGGGGATGGGCTAAGGCTAATATCTGTCTCTGCAAATCTAAAACTCTACCCGTCAGTCTCAGAATATATCCCTCAAGCACCTCAAGTCGTGCAGACTGAGCTATAAGCATCTGAAAGATAGTAGAGATATGAGGGATCATAGTTTGGTCTGAAACAGCCTGAGATATCATCCTCTGAGTAAAACCTGAGGTGGCAAACTGCTGGGATAAAATGGAAGCAACATGCTGGGACATCAACTCAATCTGATCATCTGTAAGTCTGATCTCTGAAAGATCTACTCTACTCTCTGACTGTGGTACAGAAGCATCCCTCCTCACTGACTCTGAGGGACCAATCTCATGATCAGACTCGAACTGAATATCAAAAGATGCTCTATGATTACGAGGTGAAGAAGGTCCCTTCTCCTCTGCTCTCACCTCAACACCCTTCAACCAACCGCCATCAGTCTTTGAAAAATCCATGCAGTGCAGTGTGTGACAGTTGATGGTGCCAGAACGTGATAATCTGGTGACTGTCTCTCCCTCAAAATAGACTCCGAACCTCCTAAAGACGAGGGTGAGTGCCATACCATAAGGCAGGTGAGCCTTAGACCTATTTAGAGTCTCTCTCATAGCCTCAAACATTAGAGCAAGAAGGTTCAAGGGGGTCTCATGATCACATGGTACATGATGCATATATCCCTACCAAATAAGAGGTCATGTCTGCCACTCTTAGGGATAAAAGTTTGGTCACCATGTAATGCAAAAGTCTTATCTCTACTGAAAGTATCCTTGCTTCTAATTTATTTAAATTTTCAATAAATACTCTCCCTAAAATAATACTTAATCCCTCTTATTTGATTGGGAGCTTCATATGAGTATAATCTTCACAAGGCAAGTACAAGATTTGTCCCAAAAGCAATGGATCAAGAACAATGTTAACACCTTTCACTGAAGACTTTACTGTTCCATTATAGTAACTTAAATTTAAATAGAATTTTCTGACCAAATCAACATAAGTATTTTCTTTCAATAGATAGTAAAACTCTCATCCTTGACTTTTAATTTTTGATCCAATTGAAAACCCCTCTTTTTCAAAAAACTTAAAATCTATGTTCTTTTCGGGTTCTACTTTTCGATTGGAGAGAGGTACCTTGCTTGGACTGAGTGGAGACTGTGAAGAAGCTGGAGCAGGATCTGGAACTGGGGTTGGAGCAGGAGAGGGCTTGACTGCCATTCTTTTTCTGCGCACTTCCTCTCTAACCCACGAGCAGACATTCTTCTCTGTAGTAGCTTCAATTTGGGAGCCATTTCGGATAAGAGAGACTTGCAAACAGCTTAAGAGACCTAATGAGAGGTAGAGTGAAAAGGATTTTAGAGAAAAAATAAATATTTTGGAGAGATAGACTGTCGATTTGGAGAAGAGGGTTTGAAGCTAGGGTAAGCTTAATTTTCCCAAACGAAGAAGAAAAAGAAAGAGGATTTAGTTCCTAAAAGGATGATTTGAAGGGGGAAACATGGTGGGAAGAGGGATTTTAAGAAAATTTTTGCGGTTGAGAGAGTGGAGAGGGAGGAGATATTTGTTCGGTGGGATGAGGAAGACGAAAGGCAAAGGGTTGGCTCCTTTACAAATGGAGATTTTTCAATAAAATAGAGCACCCGATGGGTTTTAGTGAAAAATACAAGTTTACCCTAGGGTCGACCCTGGGGGTCGACTCATGACTAGGAAAAAAAAAAAAATGATGGAAAAATTTCAAAAAAATTTGAAACTTGAGGGAAGGGTGTCTATTTAAGAGATTGATCATATGAAGGATAGTTTTGAGCTTTTAAGAAAGAGAGATGAGAATTGAGCTCAAAAAATTTGGTTCAATAAATTTTTGGCAAAAAAAAACTTGAAATCAGAAAGATACTTAAGTTGATAGATCAAGGATTCTTAGTTCTCTCCTAATTTCACAAAATCTATTTTCACTTAAGACCTTGGTAAAGATGTCCGCCAATTATTTTTCAGTACAAACATAATCAAGAATTATATCATAGTTTTTGATATGTTCTCTTATGAAATGATGTCTAATTTCAATATGCTTTGATCTAGAATGCTGAATTAGATTTTTAGTTAGATTAATAGCACTAGTGTTATCACATCTTATGGGAGTTTCATTGAGTTTGATGCCAAAGTCCTCAAGTTGTTGCTCAATCCACAAGATTTGAGCACAGTAACTTTCGGCTACAATATATTCGACCTCGATCGTGGATAGTGCCACCAAATTTTACTTCTTGCTAAACTAAGAGATTAAGTTAACTCCTAAAAATTGACAAGTTCCACTAGTACTTTTTCTATCTAATCTATATCCAGCAAAATCGGCATCTGAATATCCTATTAAGTCAATTGATGAGTCTTTAGAATATCATAATCTTAGAGTTTATGTACTTTTCAAATATTTAAGAATTCTTTTAACTGTATTTAAATATGATTCTTTTAAATTTGATTAAAAGCGAGTATATAGATAAACACTAAACATAATATCTAGTCTACTAGTAGTTAAATACAATAAGGAACCAATTATGCCTATATAAAGTTTTGAGTCTATATTTTTATCTCTTTCATTCTTGTCAAGCTTACATGATGGGCTCATGGGGGTACCTAATGCTTTGGAGCCCTCCATTCCAAATCTTTTGAGTAGTTCTTTTGTGTACTTACTTTGGATGATGGAGATCCCTTCCTTTGTTTGTTTGATTTGGAGTCCGAGGAATAATGTAAGTTCTCCCATCATGCTTATCTCGAACTCTCCTTGCATGAGCTTAGTAAAATTTTGACAAAGAGTTTCATTAGTAGACCCAAATATAATGTCATCAACGTATATTTGTATAACTAAGATATCATTATGATTTTTTTTAATGAAAAGGGTTGTATCTATATTTTCTCTTGAAAAATTATTATTAAGCAAGAATTTACTCAACCTTTCATACCAAGCCCTAGGTGCTTATTTTAAACCATATAATGCTTTGTTTAATTTAAAAATATGATTAGAAAAAGCATGATTTTTAAAATCAGAGGGTTATTCTACATATATTTTTTCAGCAATATAACCATTTAGAAAAGTACTTTTGATATCCATTTGGAATAACTTAAAATTCATAAAGCATGCATATGCAGTAAAAGTCTAATTGCTTCTAATCTAGCAACAGATGCAAAGTCTCATCAAAATCAATTCTCTCTTCTTGATTATAAGCCTTTGCAACTAATCTTGCTTTATTCCTAATTACATTTTCATGTTCATCCAATTTATTCCTATATACCCATTTTGTGCCAATTAAATAATCAAGAATAAGGTTCAGGATGAAAAATAAAATCCAACGAGATCAAGATCAGTCCAAATGGAGTCTAGATGGAGGAGATACGTGCGAGGAAGTAGGCCGTGAGTAGCTAGTATGGCCCACGGGCCATCGGAGGGACTCACGAGCCAGTGCAGGCCGACGGCTGCATGGGTCAGCCAAGGCACGTGTGGGCATGCATGGTCTGGCCACGGGCGTGTGACCTAGTGTGCGGCTTTGACCCAGCGGGCATGCATGGGGGAGAGGGCCGTGTGACACGATCCCCTATGGATCGATGGTCCACGATGCAGATGGCACGTCCACACATGATTGAGCATGATCTGACGATCGAAATTAGTGCTAGTGAAAATCTGACAGCCCAAATTGATCTCGAGTTTGATCAGGAGCTTGGGACGCCTGATTGCATGATTGGATGGCTCTGGTTCGAGCCAATCATGATCAGATAGTCCAGAAGGGTTCTAGGATTTGATTTGAGCTCGATATCCTAAAAAAATATAGTTTTAATGATTTTGAAGCCTATATAGCTTCGATTGATGAACCATTTGTTATGTTGGGATAGCTGGTGACGTCCTGATCATACAGAGAGACTTATTGAGAGGTTTTTGAGAGCTTTTGTGAGGGTTTTAGAGCTTCTTGTTGAGAGATCTTTGTACAAATTTGAGTGGTGAGTTCTTCTTATATTTATTTGATTTTCTTTCTCTCATAGTGAAGCTTGCACATCTTGTGGAGGTAGGCTTGAGGCCAATCCACATTATCTTAATTTATTTATAGTATTTTTTCTCTCTCTTTCTTCTTTCTTCCTAACCCAAAAAGTGGATCAAAGCACAACAATTGGCATCAGAGCTTGGTTACCATGGACAAGTGGTACCAGACGATCCAGGCAAAGGTGGTGTTGATTGAGATTGGAGATGGAGAAGACAAGCACAATCAAGGTGGAGATCAATCAATTCGATGGGAAGAGCAATTTATTCTTATGGCAAGTGAGAGTGAAAGATGTGCTCATCCAACATGGATTGATCGATGCTCTCTTGTATGAGAAGAAACTGACCACCATTGAGAAGAAGACTTGAGAGCGGCTACAGATGCAGATGGTGAGTACCATCCACTTGTACCTGATAGATGAGATGGTAATTCATGTACTTGGCAAGAATTTTTCGATGGTGCTGTGGTCGAAACTCGAAGAATTGTACATGGTAAAATCTCTTAATAATCTCTGGAGGTAGTTCTACCAACTATGGATGGACGAGGGATAGAGCGTAAAGGAGCATCTCAGTCACTTTCAAAAAATTCTCATCAATCTTCTCAATATAGGTGAGAAGGTTGAGGAGAAGACTAGGATGTTCGTCATGCTAGAATCGCTTCCCCCTTGGTATGAGTTCTTGATGACTACTCTTCTAGTAGGGAAGAGCACCATCAAGATGGACGAGGTCATTGTGGTGATTCTCCAGAACGAGAATCTCAAGCGAGAGAACTAGGTTGCAAGCTCAGATGGTGGTAGCTCAGTTTGGGCATTTCTAAATGAGTAGGTGGCAGCAAACGAAGCAGCAGAGGATTATGAGGAGGATGATCCAGGTCCAAGATGAGGGATCCCAGTAAGATCAGGTGCTATCGGTGTGATAAATTGGGGCATCATGTTAGAAATTATCTCCAACTCAGAGATTGGATGACGACTACTATGGTGATGGCTAGTAGCAAGTCAAAAGATGATGTTCTAGTGATACCTAATGAGGTATCTATCTATTCTCAGAAGTGGGTTTAGATTCTGTATGCATTCATCATGTATATTATAGAGAGGAGTTGTTTGACTCTCTAGAGAGCAGTGAGGGCACTATTTATCTATCGGATGGATCGAGCCATGCGATCAGAGGCATCGAAATAGTCAGCTGGAGGACATATGATGGTACATTAAGGAGATTGGGTGAAGTCCGATACATATCCAATTTCAGATGGAATCTTATCTCATTGAGCAGGTTGGAATTAAACAGCTACAGGTGGGTAGCTGGTGATGGAATCCTGAAGGTCATGCATGGCGATAAGATGATATTGGAAGAGAAGAAGATCAGAGGAGTACATTGCTACCTGATAGGGAGCCTAGTGTAAGGTGGAGCTTCAGGAGCCAGGGGGAGTCCAGAGTGAGGTGGAGCTCCAAGCAGAGGTGGATCGGGCACAAGATAGGATACTCAAGAGGATAAGAGGTGACATCACAGAGTGAAGTTTCTATTGCTGCAGGCGGCTTCTTCGAGTAGGTCTTTGATCAGAGTGGACATAGCCCATGATGGAGGTGGGATCGAGCGGCCTAGCTTGACTCCTATATTTTTCCATCCATAAGATAGTAGGCGTGCCCTAGGGCATGGAGGCGAGACAGATCACAGGCTCTCAGAGATAATTAAAGGCCGAACATTGAGTCGATGTGGAGATTGTTGAGGAAAATATTCCAAGATTCGATCCACAATAAGTCCAAAATAAGGTTCAGGATGAAAAATGAAATCCAATAAGATCAATATTAATCCAAACGAAGTTCAGACAGTAGAGATACGTGTGAGGAAGTAGGTTGGGAGCAGTTGGTATGGCCCATGGGCCGTCAGAGGGACCCACAGGCTGGTGCAGGCCTGTGGCTACATGGGCCAGCCTAGGCATGCACGGGCCGGTTGCGGGCGCATGTTGGCCGGTCAAGGGCGCATGGCCCAGCACGGGTGAACGCAGGCGCGGCATGCATGGGTTGGCCCAGTAGGCTTGCATGGGGTTGAGGGCCATGTGATGCGGTCCACCATGTACCATGGTCCACGATGTAGATGGCACGATCGATGCACGATTGAGCACGATCCAACGGTCAAAATCAGCATCCGTGAAAATCTAACGGCCCAGATTGATCCCGAGTTTGATTAGGAGCCTAGGATGCCTGATTATGCAATCGGATGGCTCTGATTTGTGCCATCATGATTGGATGGTCCAGAAGGATTTTAGGATTTGATTTGAACTCGGTATCCTAGGAAAACACAATTTTGGTGATTCTAAAGCTTATATGCTTCAATTGACAAGCTGTTTATTGCGTTGGGATAGCTGGTGACGTCCTGGTCATGCAGAGAGGCTTCTTGAGAGGTTGTAGAGAGCTTTTGTAAAGATTTTGGTGCTTCTTATTGAGAGATCTTTGTACAAGAGTTGAGTGATGAGTTCCTCTTGTATTTGTTTGATTTTCTCTCTCATAATGAAGCTTGCACGTCTCATGGAGGTAGGCTTAAGCCAATCCATGTTATCTTGATTTGTTTGTGATATTTCTTTTTCTTTTTATTTTTTCTTTCTATCCCAACAAGTGGTATCAAAGCATAATATGATGAGTCTCGAGTCTACAGTGTAGGAACACTGGAGCGAAAGTATAGATGGATGTTAGAGAACAACGGTACCGAGCATGATGAATACGAAAAGTCATTTGGATGTCTACTATTTCATCAGTGATTTTTTTGATGTTGTAGTTGTTGGATTTTAAGTATTTTGCATGCAGATTTCAAAATAGTTTTGAATACAAGCAGTGGAAGACAAGATTAATTCAAATTTAATCCTAAGTATGCATAGATCTAAATCAAATACCTATGGATATAGTTCACATGATGATAAATAAGATATTAAGCATCTGATTTTAGAGAATAAAAATTAATTTATGATCGAGTCATATATCTGAATTGCCGAACTCCTTCTCGAATTCAGATCTGAGGATGCCTTCAAGTTCTATTGTAGTCGCGCACATGCCCGACCTCTATAGATATTCACATGAGGTCTAATCTGATCAAAGAGACTTTGTTCTCCCCAAGGTGCTAGCTTCCTTGCAAAGAATACTTCTTTGATGGTTGAATAGGATCTTCTTCAATCTCTAAGATAATCTCAAGAAGGAAGAAGATAGGAGGAAGAAGACATAAGAGAGGAAGAACCCTTCTCTCTTCCCTTGCTCTCTATGACTTCACGCCTAAAAGGAATCATGCCCAATCTTTTCCATGCCCCAAAGCATTTATTTTATGCATGAGATCTGATCCCAACTTCTGGTTTCTAATGTCCCATGACCCCTCCTTAAATAGGCCTCCAATTGGTTGGTTTAGACTAGGTTTGAAAGACCATAATTTAACCAAACTACGAATCCTATTTTGGTTCGAAACCAAACCAAATTTAATTCCAAATTAAATCAGATCTTAAAAAAGGAAACAAGGGATGCATGAGGGCTTTTTGGTGTGGAGTTTTGTTGCACAAAAATAAGGGACATGCTCCTTTTAGGTGATCTCCTTTTGGTGCATGAAAGAGAATCCCTATCCAACTGGGATTCCTATTAGGGGCTGTTTTAAATGCAGTTTGATCCTAGCTAATTCTTGATCCAAATCCTAACTAACTTAGGAATTAGTTATAACCAATTAGCTAATTAGGTCTTTGTCCAATTAATCCAATTAGGTCCTAATCCAATTAGGGAATCAATTGAATCAAATCCTCATCAAACTAAGGATTGATTTCTTAGATATAAAATTATCTCATAATCCAATAGGGCTTGATCCAATCAAACTTAAATTAAATTAAATTAAATCTAATTTAGTTAGATTTAATTCTAACTCCATTGCTCAATCAGATTGAGGCCTATTGCAATCTTATTGTAAATTAAATCTTTCAAAAATTTACTAATCCTTAGTGAATTGAATATTGTAACTATTACATTGAATTAATCATCAATCAAATTGATAATTAAATCTTATTATAATTTATAATTATAATTCAACTATTTGATCAGTCAAAAAATTTCTTTTATATGTGATATCATAGGTTTTTATTCTGTCTGATAGTGAGATATACCATGATCTCCATTATAGTATCATTAAATCTCCTTTTGATAGATTAGAACACTTCTAACTCACACTCATCAAGAATCATTGATCCAAAATGATTCTAGTGAGTTCTCATAATCTACTTATGATGCCCAGCAGCATGTGATAGCAATCCAGTAGAATAAAAAATAGAATTTCTAGGTGTAGTTACCATATAATTTAGTTCCTCTATCGTGAGTTCCGACAAGATGGAGGTTATGAAAACTCATCAAACCCCTTCATATATCATATAAAAAATTTAATTAGCTTAAATTCAGATGTGGGACTCATGAAAACTCCTTTCTATCCATTATCTTGCTATGGCCATAGACTTATAGACTTAGCTTCTCAAATCTCATAGGAATACTTTTTATCTATTAAGGTCAATAAATCTCTTCTAAGTGTGCACCCTACTACTATAGTGAATCTACTGCAGCCAATGTTGAAAATTATATCCCAAAGTCAATCGTTAGCCTGATGATGCTTGTGCTCATTTGTACTTATATATGAATTATTTAATAATAATTTTTTTTTTGATATTTTTCATCACAAATATTTACATCTTTAACTAGGTTGTAATGAAGTCCTTAGAACCAATTTAAATAGAAGATTTAGTCCTTAAACTTGTTCATGATCAAATGATATTTTATTACTAAGATGATAACAATATCAAGTATAGGTCATTGTGTGCCATATGGGTTGGTTGTTCTCTTAACCAAAGAGTGCAGAGACATTGGTATGGTATGTAATAGAATATAGGAGTACATTCATACCGAACGTGACCAACTACGGAGCACTCTATAGTCAAGAGTAGCTCGCCAAAGGTATGGGTATAAGTGTTCCTCCGATCTGAGATCATCACAGTGACTTGCAAGCAACTCACTATACTTTGATGCCAGACTACCTGAATTTTTAATTAGTAATGAAAGATTTTTGGATGCAGTCAAGTACTTATCAAGTCAGTATGTAAGTTAAGATGGATTAATCCCTTCGAATAAGTAGGAGTTAATGCATTAGTGTATTTTAATTTAGTAAATTCTTGACTAGGATAATCCATGTGATGGATTTGAAAGGTTGAAATATAATATGATCAACTATTACAGGGTTAATAGTTAAATCCTAGGTCACCTTGAGTATTAGGATTAAAGGAATAAATTATATGGTAACCATACGCTAGTAGATTCTTGAATATTGATTTGCAATCATTCGATCTATCCAGACATCAGATCTTATTGCTAGATGGTTACATCGATTAGTTCAAAAAATTATTTCTGTACTATCAGCTTAGGTTCAAACCTATGGCATCACACTCAAAAGAAGTTACTAACTGATCACATGGCTTATCAATGATTGAGAATCATTCTAAGATTTAATCATCAATTCGATTGATGGTTAGCCTTATGTAAAAGTTACAATCTATTATAGGAGGATTAATTAGTAATTAGACTATTGATAAGCTTAATTTGATTGAGCAAAGTAATTTGGCTCAAGTCTAATTGAATTGGATTCAATTAAGATGACCTAATTATCTAGGGCAAATGGTTCCTGATTTGATCAGGATTTTGGCTTAATTAAATTTTGATTTGATTAGAATTTAATTATATTTGAGACCTAATTGGATTGAATTTAGATTGATCTAATTAGTTTAACCTAATTTGATTAGGTTGGAGACTTATTGGATGAAACCCTAGAGTCCAAAATAAGTTGGACTTTTCTTTACCACCGACCACCCTTGTGCGCATCCCCTTCCCAATGCCAAATTTAGATTGATGTGATGAATCTCCACCCTAAAAAATCTTATCGCCCACTCTTGATAGGGATCAAGATTTTGGATTAATTGGTTGATTCAATCAAATTCAAATCTATTTTGAATTCAAAGTATAGATGAGAAATCTATTCTCATCCAAACACCTCCACACCACATCTATATAAACTTCTAATTTTTGTGGGACAAAAATTAGAATATAGAGATCATTGAGGCTAGGATTTTGGGGTGTGAGGTCTTGGGTTGGGCGGCCATCATTGGCTTGTAAGCATAGAGGAGTTTCTTCTCCTTTTGGGTGAGCGTCCTAAAAATTTGTTCTAAGATTTTTGGGATAAGCAAAAATCAAAGAGAAGAGAGTTCTCCTCCCTCTGTACCAGTGCCAGTTCCTCCATAAGTTTCTTCTCCTGATTCAGAGGAGTTCGGGATGTCTGAAGACAAAAGATATATCAGCCATCAGAAGTCATTATGTGAGCTAGCACTTCTAGGATGATAGATCAGCGCAAGACTTTGAGTGGATTACCTGTAAAGGTCGGACATCTTGTGAAGCTAAAAGCAAACTTCAAGTTCACAAATTTTATATGCAGAATCCTTCTACCCATGCAAAGGTATCGAGTTCTGAATTTGATTGATGTATACATTAGATCTATGATCATATATTTGATATGTCATATGTACAGATTTTATTTTTAGATCATGTTCATGTATTATATCATGTTATATATCCTAGGATAGGTGCTAAGATTAGATCTTAAGCATATAGTATAGATTAAATTATTTAATCTAATTTTTTGCTACATAAAAAAAATTTAAAATACATGCTATGCACCTATTAGTTTTTCTACAATGGTATCAGAGCCTAGGTTCTATTATAATATATATATGTATGCATATAGCATTAAAATTTTGATTTTGATTGTAGCGTGATATAATTATGATAAGATCTAGCAAGATCTAGATTAGATCTAAATTTTTCATATGTGATATGATTAGATTAGAAGCATATTAGCCAAGTAATTGGATTGAGCATTTTTGGCCATCACATCATAAGAGAAAGTAGGGTTTTGTGACCCTCTCCTTCCATTCCATGGGGATCTCTTATGGTATGTAGGGGTGCTATTTCCTCATGAAGATGAAATGTGAAATATTCAAAACTTATTTTTCTGTAAAACCCTAGTTTTTGAAACCCTAGGTTTTGGTTGTATGTGATACAAAATGGATGAAAAATAAAATATCTAATTTAAAGAATTAAAAATTATTTTAATCAATAGAAATAAAATTTGAAATCATAAAAGGTTTGGATATGATCTAAAAACTAGTTTATGGTTAATTTTATTTCAGATTGTGAAAAGTTTTCATATGTTGAAACTCTAAAAAATCTGCTGGCACATGAATTGAGCTGACTCAGTTATAAAGTAGGTCGACCCAATCCCCTGGGGTAGTTGGCTCAGTGCTGACTGAGTCGACCCAGTTGCACGAGCCCGAACAGTAATAGCTACTATTCACCTACAGTTAGCTGACCAAGTATCATACTTGGTCGACCCACTGTTGTTAGCTGACTTAGTCTAAAACTGAGCCAACCCAATTTTTAGAGATGAAAATTTTGCATGAATTCGAGTAAAAATTTACAAAACTGAAGTTATTTTAAAATTTAACCTAAACAGATGTTAAATTGAGACTTAATTGAGAATTAAGTAAAGAACTAATTGGATCTAGAATTGTGAATTAAAGATGTAATGACACTTTCATAAAATATGAGGATGACATGGGTTTGCTTGATCAGATTCTCTTAATTGGATTAGACCTAAGGTTAGAATCAAATAAAATATGGACTAATTAGAGAAATTGATTAAATCTAACTAAAAGTTGAATTAGATTAAATCATGATTTTTCTAGAACCATTACAATAGTTGTAGTTGGTCAAAGTCCATGTCTTTGATTAGACTAATATGGATCTCGATCATGGCTCAGTGGTAGAGCCTGAGTCTTTAGGCAAATCAAATTGAATCTGATGAACCAATTGATGTCTAAGGTAAGTTTGGCAGTTTTGATTGGTGGTCTTTAATTGAGAGCTACTTGCATAGATTGAGTCTATAGTGAGTTAGTGGCATATCTCTCTCATCGATCTTACTTACTTGATCAATATGATCAATCAGCTTTTGATTTAGTTGCTCATTGACTCATGCTGAACCCATGCTACATAGGTTAATTAGTATGACTGATTTAGGTACCAGGATTGGCTTGAATCTAGTCTTCCATGATCTGACTTGATAAAGTCAATGGGAGAATTATGATTAACTGGTCAAGTTCAATTTTTTTTCTTCAATATCTCAATGAAATCCTCTAAATTATTAAGTCCATAAAATGAGCTAGTTATGAGGATGACCAGATTATAGCTGAAGTGAAATTTTAGTGCAGAGGTAAAATGGTAATTTTAAAACTTTTTTAAAATCATTATTTTACAGTGAAAATTATTAATTAATCTAATTAATTAATATATATTTACCCTACATTAGGATCTAAATATGATATATAGCATGCATGCATTTAAATTTAAAATTCAAATTTGAACAGTAAATAATTTACTGTTATGTGTTCAGAACACAATACCTTTGTGCGGATAGTCGATCGTCATAATCTGATCACCATCGGGAGGATCTGATTATTACAATACAGCCACATAGTGTGTCTAGCCTCTGCGGATCATCCACACGAAGCTCCCGATCTGATCGGCTCCTCACGAGTGCTAGCTCGTTGTAGAGCCCTTTCGATGGTCGATGCTGATCGAACTCCTTCGATCGATGTCTGTCGATTTCTCAGATGCTCTGGATCATCAGCAAACATGCTTGAGAGGTTGATGATATTCTCTCTTAAATTTGGTGGGCTCACGACACTCATAGCTCACTTTCTCACTTCCCGAACCCCAGGCTGAAACCCTAAGGTGCTCACAGAAGACCCTACGCCCACTCTCTTTCTTTCTTTCCTCTCAGAATGTTTTGAACTTTTCAAAAATATACAGAAACCTTCCTCACACCCTCTTTTCTTTTTCAGATCAGATTATCTGCATGCCCCACCTTTCTCCTCTTTTTAAAACAATGCAAGACGTGTCTTATCCGCATGAGAGGATAAAGATAAGTGGTTGTATATTTGAATTCAAATCGAATTTGAATTCAAATGCAAACCAACTCATCCCTATCCACTTGGGCATGAGAAGAGAAGGGGCATGGCTTCACTTGTGTATGAAGAAAATTCATGAGAAACACTTTCTCGTGTATGATAAGTGGCGCACAAGATGGATAAGCATGAAGGTGCAAGGGATAAGTTATCCATTCAAATTCAAACACCCTTTGAATTTGAATGGCTAACAAATCAAGTTTATCCAAAAATTGGAGCACAAGAGTGGGCGTGAGATGCCTTCTGTGTGAGAGAAAATTTATGAGAAGTTGCTTCTCGTGAATTCAAATGGGCACTGAAGAAGTGAGGTGGCGCAGGAAGAAAAGTCAAGGTGGTTTGAACCTAATTGAGCCAACCTAATTAAAATAGGTTAAGCACAATTAGACTAAATTAAACCCAACTTAATTAGGCTTAATTAGACTTAATAAAATTCTAATCAAATTAGGAATTGACTAAGCCAACCCCTGATCAAATCAGGGACCAAACCACTTCGACGATTAGGTCAACACTTAACCTAATCGGGTCAAACCCAACTGAATCCAATTCAATTAGACTTGATCCAAAAATAATTACTCAATTAAATTGAGTTAATTAGTGATCAAATTACTAATTAAGTCTTTCATAAATACTGAGTCCAAATCTGATGGACAATCGGGTATCAAAGTCCATCGATATGAAACCATGATCAAATAGTCCCAAACCAGTGAGACTCTTGACTCCGGTACCCAAAATGTGTGGGACTCATGATCAGAGAATCCTGATTCTCGATCACAGAGTCCTAAACACGTAGGACTCATTGTCCACAAATATTAGAACTCTTTATCAGCCATCAGATCAGATAGGAACCTCTAATGTGTGTGACCCCGCAGGTTCGAACCTAAGCTGGTAGCACAGGAACCAATTCCTATACTAATCGAAGTGACCATCTAGCAATGGTACCCGACATCTAGATAGATTGAATAGTCACAATCGCAACACTCAGAACCAACGTGAATATGGTTACTGTATAATTCATCTTTCTTGACCCCTGTGTTTAGGATGACTCAGGGTTAAACTGTCAACCCTGATTAGATCATCCGAATCGTGCTCAACTCAAACAGTCCTGTGACTCCTCACTAGGACTATCCTGACCAAATTTTTCTAAATTGAAACACGACTGTACACAGCTCCTGAACTGGAGTGGTCAATTCATTCTTGACACACGCACTGACAAGTCAAGTACTTGACTACACCCAGCATCCTTCCGTCACTGAATTAGAAATTCAGATAGTCCAGTGCCTAAGTGCAGTGAGTTACTTGCAAGTCATCGTGACGGTCTCAGGTCGGAGGGACAGTTATACCCATATCCCATCGGAGCAAATCTTGACAGCAAAAATAGCTCCGGAGTCGGTCATGTTCAGTGCAGATGTACCCTTACATCTCACCTGTATGCCATACTAGTGTCTCCACACTCCTTGATTAAGAGGACAACCAACTTATATAGCACACAACGACCTATGCTTGATAAACATTGTTGTCCTTGGTAACAATGTATCATTTGGTCGCAAACAGGTTTAAGGACTAAATGACAAATCCTCCTTTGTCGAGTCTAAATAGTCCTAAGAACTTTACCACAACACAGGAGTTCATTAGAAGATGAAACAATTTGTGATGAAAATGCCAAAATAACTTTTGTTTATTTATAATTTATATACTAATACAAAAAGAGCACAACCATCAACAGGCTGATGTTTGGCTTTAGGACACTATTTCCAACAATCTCCCACTTGGCCTAAAGTCAATCGGTGCAGTATCTAATACCCATCTTCAACTTGAAGTCATCGAACTCCTTCACCGCAATGGCTTTAGTGAACGGGTCGGCCAGGTTCTCCTTTCTGTCGATCTTCTGAAGGTCGACATCACCTCGATCCACGATTTTTCAGATGAGATGGTAGCGATGCAGAATATGCTTCGTTCGCTGGTGTACCTTCGGTTCCTTTGCCTGAGCAATGGACCAGAGCTATCACAGTAGAGCAAAACTGGACCAATAAGGGAGGGTGCTACTCTGAGCTCGATGATGAATTTTCTCAGCCACACCACTTCTTTGGCAGCATCTGATGCAGTGACATACTCTGCCTCGCAAACTGAATCAGCCACAGTGTGCTGCTTGAAACTTTTCCAGCAGATAGCCCCACCATTAAGGGTAAAAATAAATCCCGACACACTCTTGCTGTCATCATGATCAGACTGGAAACTAGAATCTGTAAACCCTATAAGTCTCAAGTCTGATTCACCATAAACAAGCCACTGGTCCTTAGTATTTCTTAAATACTTCAGGATGGTTTTAACAACCTTCCAGTGATTCTCCCCTAGATCAGATTGGTATCTACTCACTACCCCTAGTGAGTATGCCACATCTGGTCATGTACATGTCATGACGTACATGATAGATCCCACTGCCGAAGCATATGGAATTCTATCCATACGCTCTCTCTCTTGAGATGTTGTCGGATAATCTCTCTTTGAGAGAGAAATTTTATGGCCTATCGGTAGATAGCCTTTCTTGGAATTCTCCATGCTGAACCTTTTCAACATAGTATCAATGTACGTGGACTGGGATAAGCTAAGCAACCTTTTAGATCTATCCCTATAGATCCTCATCCCTAGAATGTAGGAAGCTTCTCCCAGATCCTTCATGGAGAATTGTGAGGACAGCCAAATCTTTATTCCCTGTAATGCAGGGACATCATTTTCGATTAAGAGAATGTCATCCAAATACAATACAAGAAATACCACTACTGGACCATTGGCCCACTTAAAAATTCAGGGCTCTTCTCCGTTCTTAACGAAGCCATACGTCTTGATCGTCTTATCAAAACATATGTTCCAACTTCGGGATGCCTGCTTAAGTCCATAAATAGACCTCTGTAGCCTGCACACCTTAGACTCATCTGTGGATGTGAACCCTTCAGGTTGTATCATATATACCTCTTCATCCAGCTCTCCATTTAGGAAAGTTATCTTCACATCCATCTGTCAGATTTTATAGTCCAGATGGGCAGCTATCGTAAGCATAATCCGAATGGATTTGAGCATTGCCACAGGAGAAAATGTCTCGACATAGTCTATACCATAACGTTGACGATATCTCTTGGCAACCAGACGAGCTTTATAGGTTTCCACCTTTCTGTCTGTGCCCCTCTTCCTCTTGAAGACCCACTTACACCCTATGGGTTTTACTCCTTCGGGTGGGTCAACCAATGTCCACACATCGTTGACCTTCATGGACTCCATTTCGGATTTCATGGCCTCTAGCCATTTCTCAGAGTCAGGTCTCTGCATTGCATCCATGTAGGTGATCGGATCCTTATCATTTTCATCAAGTTCGACAGGATCGCCATCCCAGACCAAGAAACCATAGTATCTATCCAGTTGACGTGGTACTCTATCAGATCGCCTTAAGGGTGCAGGAACAATGGGCTCCGGATCTGATCTAACCAAATCCGGTTCAGGTTCAGCTACTTGTGTCAATTTTTCCACCTGCCGAGCTTCCTCAAGTCCGACCTTAGAGGCAACAGTCCCTTCACCAAGGAACTCCTTTTCCAAAAAGATTGCCTTAAGGCTGACAAACACCTTTTGCTCATCAGCTAGGTAGAAATAATATTCTTTGGTCTCTTTTGGGTATCCTATAAAATTACACTTGTCAGACCTAGGTCCAAGCTTGTCCGTAATTAAATGTTTAACATAAGCCGGACACCCCCAAACCCTAAGGTGCGAGAGTACTGGCTTACGTTCTATCCATATCTCATATGGCATTTTGGTTACAGACTTACTCGAAACCCTATTTAGAAGGTAACAAGCCGATTCGAGCGCATATCCCTAGAGGGAGATCGGCAGACCAGCAAATCCCATCATGGATCGAACCATGTCCAACAAGGTCCGATTCCTCCTTTCAGATACACCATTATGCTGTGGTGTTCTAGAAGGAGTCCACTGAGAGAGAATCCCATTCTCCCCAAGACATGTCAGAAACTCATTGAAAGGTATTCACCTCCTCGATCAGATCGAAGAGTTTTAATACACTTTCTAGTTTATTTTTCTACCTCATTTCAGAATAGTTTGAACATTTCAAACGACTCCGACTTATGCTTCATTAAGTAGACATACCCATACCTCGATAGGTCATTTATGAAGGTTATGAAGTAGAAATATTCACCTCTTGCACTTGAGCTCATGGATCCACATACATCAGAATGTACCAGATCTAAGAGTTCACTGGCTCTCTCACCTTTTTCAGTAAAAGATGACTTGGTCATCTTCTCAAGAAGACAGGACTCACAGGTTGGAAGTGATTCACAATCACCAACTTCAAGAATTCCTTCTTGAGCCAACCTGTTTATCTTGTTCTTATTGATATGACCTAGCCTACAGTGCCAAAGGTAGACTTCTGACACATTATCTATTCTAGAACATTTATCGGAGGTTTGAACCACATTAACAGGCTATGATAGTAAGTATATTCCATTATTTAGTTATCCAACAAACATTGTAACACCATTCAAAATGATATTGCAAATATTTTTTTTTATTAAAAATTCATAACCGTACATGGCCAAAAGGCCTATAGAAATAATATTTAATAAAAAGCTTAGACAATAGTGACATTCACTCAGAATTACATTACGAGAATTGATTACAAGATTCATGATTCCTAAAGCTAGAACTAGAACTTTGCTTCCATCTCCAATGTTCAGGAACCTTCGTCGTCATCAAATCTCCTACTGACCTGCAGACCCTGCATCGAATTGCAAATATGATAAGGGCTTCCAGTATCCAATACCCAAGCAGTAGTATCACAAATGAAAAAGTTGCAAGGTATTATCATATAATTACCTTGCTTCTTCTTCGGCCTGTTCGGATCCAGGGAGGCAATGTATAGAGGACAGTTCCTCTTCCAGTGCCCCTGCTTCTTGCAAAAGAAGTACTCCGCCTGGCTCTAGTCGGGCTTGTGCTTCTTGGTCTAACCCTGTGCAGACTTCCCAGCATGCGACTGCACCTTCTTATTCTTCTTCTTCTTGTTCTTCTTCCCTTTCTTAAAGGGTCGATGACCAGAGGAAGACCCTCCCATAACATTCACTGACTCCTTATGGAGCTGGTGGTCCTTCTCAAAGTTCTGCAGCAACCCCAACAAGCCATGGTAGTTCACTGCAGGCTTTGTCATTCGAAAATGAGTAAGGAAGGGGAGGAAGGACTTGGGCAAAGAATTAAGGATCGCATCCTTACCGAGCTGCTCATTCAAGGAAAAACCCAGTTTACTTAGGCGCTCAATCATTTCGATCATGTACAGTACATGATCGATGACTAAGGCCCCATCCCTCATCCGAGCATTGAAAATGGCACAACTAGTTTTGTGCCTTTCAACATCATCAGGCGTGCCAAAGGAGTCGTTCAACATTTGAAGCATCTCCTACGGCTGGGCGTTCTCGAACCTATGGCTAAACTCATCATTCATTGCCACCAGCATTATGCATCGAACGGTGGTGCGATCGTTGAGCCACTTCTGGTAAGTGTCTCGGACTGTCCCTCTAGCATTCGGAGCTGGCTCCTCGGGTGCCGGATCCGTTACTACATAAAGGATCCGCTCATGCTCAAGGATGATTTTTAATTTTTGATACCAGCTATCGAAATTAAGTCCCATGAGCTTGTCATTATCTAATAATGACCGGAGCGACAGGGTAGTGGCCATAGCTGCATAAAGGAAAATCAGACCTCTATTAGTATATAAATTATTAATACTAAAGACTTGAACTTTAGTCTAAAGTTTCTCCCAATATTTTTATGAACTGGTAGCCTCAACCTCCAATTCGAAGAATTACTTTAATTCCTTAGTGGGTACTAGAATCCACACAGACTACACACGAGCCCAACTTTGGTTGGTCAACCCACGTGCATCTATGGGTAGGTTCATAACCAGTTATTTCTTTAAACAACTTCTAGTAATTAATTTTACCTCAGAACCTAATCAGTAGGCTTTGGCCTCCACTAAAAAGATCTGGTTAGGTCCAACCATTAACATGACTTGATATGGTGAATCGGACCAATAAATAATCAGGCCCGACTTTGGCCGGCCAACCTGACCACCATCAAAAAGACTCAATCAAATTATCATACTATGAATGATAATTCCATTAGTCAATAAGCACCAGGCCTTTGAGCCTCCAATGATTATTAAACTAATGGACTCATTATCACTCACTTAATGGGAGGCTATGACTTAGTTATCACTATAACTTAATCATTTTAGAGACCTAATAATTTTTGAGGATTTTATTAAAAGATAGAAGAGAAGAAATTAACCAGCCAATTTCAATCCTCCCACTGACTTTACCAAGTCAGATTAAAAAAGATTTAATTAAAGCCGATATTAGGAGCACCTAAATCAGTCACACTGATTTACCTAATGACATGGGTGAGCCCTAATCATCAAGTGATCTAATCAAAACCTAACTCACCAGGTTGGCCAGGTAAGTGAGATCAGTGGTGGGGATATGCCATTAACTCGTTAGAGATCGAATCAATGCGAGTAGCTCCCACTTAAGAACCGCTGGTCAAACTATCGAACTTACCTTAGACACCAACTGGTTCATTAGTTTTAATTTGATCAACTTAGTAAATAGGATTCCACCGCATAGCCATGAATTAAGTCCATCTTGGTCTAGTTAAAGACATGGACCCATTCAACTACAACTATTGGAGTTGAGTCTAGAGTGTCCTTGACCTAATCTAATTCAACTTTTGATTAGATTTGACCAATTACTATAATTTAATCTATTTCTTTAAGCTAACCTTAGATCTAACCCAATTATGGACCTAATCCATCTAACCCATTGACCCACAAGTTTATGCAATTGTCTTAGGTCTTAATTCACAATTCTAGACCAACTAGACAACACTTAATTCTTTTAATTAAGTATTTGGGCTGATGGGTCAGGATTTGGTATTTGAAAATAATTTTCAAATTTGAAAGGTTTTATTTTCTGTTCACCAAATATGTTGACTCATTTCATAAATAGATCAACATATTTCATAAATAGCAATCCTATTGCTAATTACATAACAGAAATAACTCAATCAAAATAAATCATGAACATTTTTTTAGATCTAATCTCACACATTCATGATAAATTTTATAATGAAACCTTTATAATTAAGTCCTTTCACTACTTCATCTGCATGGGATATAATTATAGTGGCACCCCTACTGCCATATGAGAACCCCATCGAATGGGAGGAGAGGACCTTTAAACCCTACTTTTCTCCTATGACCGGACGACCATGGCAAACAACCCAATTAGATTACTTGCTACTTGGATCAAGTATATCTAAATATATCAATTTTAAAATTTAAATTTTAAATTTCAAATTTCAAATTTTAAATTTTGAATTTCAAATTTCAAATAAATTTCAAATTTCAAATTTTTGAATTTCAAATTTTAAATTTCAAATTTGAAATTTCAACCAAATTTTAAATTTTAAATTTTAAATTTTAAATTTTAAAATTTTAAATTTTGAATTTTAAATTTTAAAATTTAAATTTTAAATTTTTGAATTTCAAATTTTTAAATTTTAAATTTCGAACAACTTTCAAAATTCAAATTTTAAATTTTGAATTTCAAATTTTAAATTTAAACTTTTAGATTACAACTTAATTTATGCATGCAAATACATATATCATATCTTAGAACTTGCTCTGATACCATTTGAAGTGAAATTTTAGTGCAAGGGTAAAATGATAATTTTAAAACTTTTTCAAAATCACTATTTTACAGCAAAAATTATTAATTAATCTAATTAATTAATATATATTTATCCTATATTAAGATCTAAATATGATATATAGCATGCATGCATTTAAATTTGAAATTCAAATTTGAATAGTAAATAATTTACTGTTGTGTGTTCAGAACACAATACCTTTGTGTGGATAGTCGATCACCACAATCTGATCATCATCGAGAGGATCTAATCATCGTAACATAGCCACACAGTATGTCTGGCCTCTGTGGATTATCCACACGAAGCTTTTGATCTGATCGGCTCCTCACGAGTGCTAGCTCGTTGTAGAGCCCTTTTGACGGCTGATGCTGATCAAACTCCTTCGACGATGTTTGTCGATTCTTCAAATGCTTCAGACCATCAGCAAATATGCTTGAGAGGTTGATGATGCTCTCCTTGAATTTGGTGGGCTCACGACACTCATAGCTCACTTTCTCACTTCCCGAACCCCGGGCTGAAACCCTAGGGTGCTCACAGAAGACCTTGCGCCCACTCTCTTTCTTTCTTTCCTCTCGAAATATTTTGAACTTTTAAAAAATATGCAGAAACCTTCCTCACACCCTCTTTTCTTTTTTAGATCAGACTATCCACACGCCCCACCTTTTTGTTCTTTTTAAAACAACGCAAGACGTGTCTTATCCGCGTGAGAGGATAAAGATAAGTGGTTGCACATTTAAATTCAAATCAAATTTGAATTCAAATGCAAACCAACTCATCCCTATCCACTTGGGCATGAGAAGAGAAGGGGCATGGCTTCATTTGTGCATGGAGAAAATTCATGAGAAACTCTTTCTCATATGATAAGTGGCGCACAAGATGGATAAGCATGAAGACGCAAGGGATAAGTTATCCATTCAAATTCAAACACCCTTTGAATTTGAATGGCTAACAAATCAAGTTTATCCAAAAATTGGTGCACAAGAGTGGGCATGAGATTCCTTCTACATGAGAGAAAATTCATGAGAAGTTGCTTCTCATGAATTCAAATGGGTGCTGAAGAAGTGAGGTGGCGCAGGGAGAAAAGTCAAGGTGGTTTGAACGTAATTGAGCCAATCTAATTAAAATAAGTTAAGCACAATTAGACTAAATTAAATCCAACTTAATTATGCTTAATTAGGCTCAATAAAATTCTAATCAAATCAGGAGTTGACTAAACCTAACCCCTGATCAAATCAGGGATCAAACCACTTCGACGATTAGGTCAACACTTAACCTAATCGGGTCAAACCCAACTGAATCCAATTCAATTGAGCTTGATCCAAAAATAATTATTCAATCAAATTGAGTTAATTAGTGATCAAATTATTAATTAAACCTCTCATAAATACTGAGTCCAAATTCGATGGACAATCGGGTATCAAAGTCCATCGATATGAAACCTTGATCGAAGAGTCCCAAACCAGTAGGCTCTTGACCCCGGTACCCAAAATGTGTGGGACTCATGATCAGAGAATCCTAATTCTCGATCACAGAGTCTCAGACATATAGGACTCATAGTCTATGAATATTAAGATTCTTCATCAGCCATCAGATCAGATAGGAATCTCTAATGTGTGTGACCCCGCAGGTTCGAACCTAAGCCGGTAGCACAGGAACCAATTTCTGTGCTAATCGAAGTGACCATCTAGTAATGGTACCCGACATCAGGATAGGTCGAATAGTCACAATCGCAACACTCAGAACCTACGTGAATATGGTTACTGTATAACTCATCCCTTTTGACCCCTGTGTTTAGGATGACTCAGGGTTAAACTGTCAACCCTGATAGATCATCCGAATCGTGCTCAACTCAAACAGTCCTGTGACTCCTCACTAGGACTATCCTGGTCAAAGTTTTTCTAAATTGAAATATGACTGTACACAGCTCCTGAACTAGAGTGATCAATCTCTTCTTGACATACGCACCGACAAGTCAAGTACTTGACTACACCCAGCATCCTTCCGTCACTGAATTAGAAATTTAGGTAGTCCAGTGCCTAAGTGCAGTGAGTTGCTTGCAAGTCACCATGGCGGTCTCAGGTTGGAGGGATAATTATACGCATATCCCATCAGAGCAAATCTTGACAGCAGAAATAGCTCCGAAGTCAGTCACGTGCAGTGCAGATGTACCCTTACATCTCACCTGTATGCCATATCAGTGTCTCCACACTCCTTGGTTAAGAAGACAACCAACTTATATGGCATACAACGATTATGCTTGATAAACATTGTTGTCCTTGGTAATAATGTATCATTTGGTCACGAACAGGTTTAAGGACTAAACGATAAATCCTCCTTTGTCAGTCACGTGCAGTGCAGATGTACCCTTACATCTCACCTGTATGCCATATCAGTGTCTCCACACTCCTTGGTTAAGAGGACAACCAACTTATATGGCATACAACGACCTATGCTTGATAAATGTTGTTGTCCTTGGTAATAATGTATCATTTGGTCACGAACAGGTTTAAGGACTAAACGATAAATCCTCCTTTGTCGAGTCTAAATAGTCCTAAGGACTTCACCACAACACAGGAGTTCATTAAAAGATGAAATAATTTATGATAAAAATATCAAAATAATTTTTATTTATTTATAATTTATATACTAATGCAAAAAGAGTACAACCATCAACAGGCTGACGATTGGCTTTAGGACACTATTTTCAATAATAGCCTCCCATTAAGTTAGGTGATAATGGATCCATTAGTTGGATGATTATTGGATGGCCCAAAGGCCTGGTGCTCATCTACTATTAAAATTATCATTCATAATATGATGTCTCAATCGAGTCTTTTTTATGGGTGGTCAGGATGATCGATCAAAGTCAGATCTGATTATTTATTAGTTAGATTTTTGAGTATGATCATGTTAATGATTGGACCTAACCAGATCTTTCAGTAGAGGCCAAAGCCTACTGTTAGAAATCTGGAGCAAATTTAATTGCTAAAAATTATTTGGTGAAACAATTGATTAAGAACCTACCCATAGATGCACATGGGTGAGCCGACCAAAATCAGACTTATGTACAATCTGTGTGGATTCCAGCACCCGCTAAGGAATTAGGATAATTGCTCAAATTGGAGGTAGAGGATTTCAATTCATACAAAATAGTGAGAGAATCTTTAGATTAAAGTCCATGTCTTTAGGCTTAATTAATTTATATACTAATTAGGTTTATGATATTTCTTTCATGCAGTTATGGCCACCAACTTATCACTCCGATCACTATTGGATAGTGATAACTTGATGGGATCCAATTTTGATAGCTGGTGTCAAAAAATGAAGATAGTCCTGAAGCATGAGCAGATCTTGTATGTGCCGATAAATCTGGCACCTGAGGAGCCCGCTCCTAATGCTCGTAGTGTGGTTCGAGATACTTACTTGAAGTAGCTCAATGATCCCACCACGATGCATTGTATTATGGGGGTAGCCATGAATGACGAGTTCAGTCGTAAATTTGAGAAAGCTGAGCTAGAAGACATGCTCAAGGTATTGAATGAGTCTTTTGAAACCCCTGATGATATTAAACGGCACAAGACCAATTGTGTCATTTTCAACACTTGGATAAGGGAGGGCGCATCGATCATCGATCACATATTGTACATGATTGAACAGATCGAGCGTCTGAGCAAGCTCAACTTTTTCTTGCATGAGTAATTTGAAAAAAATGCGATTCTAAATTTTCTACCAAAGTTCTATCTACCATTTCTTAGTCATTGCTGAATGATGAAGCATATAGTGAATTACCACAATTTGTTGGGGTTACTGCAAACTTTTGAGCAGGATCACCAGCTCCACAAGGAGATGGTGAATGTAGTGGGAGGATCTTATCTGGACTGGCATTGTCTCTTTAAGAAAGGGAAGAAGAAAAAGAATAAAAAGGTGCCATGCTGGGGGTCAGACCAAGAAGTCTAAGTTCAAGTCTGATCAGAGTCAGACAGAATGCTTCTACTATAAAAAAATAGGATCATTAGAAGAGGAACTATCCTCAATACATAGATTTTCTTGACCCGAATAGGCCAAAGAAGAAGAAACAATCGGTTGCTGGGCAAGATAATTATATGATAACACCTTACAACTTCTCTATTTGTGATACAATAATTTGGGTATTAGATACTGGTAGTCCTATTAACATTTGCAATTCATTATAGAGACTTCAGGTCAGTTGAAGATTTGAAGATGGTGAGAGATTTCTGAACATTAGAGATGGAAGATCAGTTCCAGTTCTAGCTTTAGAAATCATCAAACTTGTTTTCAATTCTCATATCATTGTTCTTAGTGATTGTCATTTTTGTCCTAATTTTTTATTGAATGTAATTTCTATAGATCTTCTGGCCAAAGAAAATTATGAGATTTCAATAAAAAAATTTTTGTGATATCATTTTGAATGGTGTTACTATAATGCATGAATAATTGAACAATGAAATTTATGTTGCATCGTGGCCTAGTGTAATGTACACATTGAGAAAATGCCATAGGATAGATGATGTCTCGGATTGCTATCTTTGTTATTGTAGGCTAGATCATATTAATAAGAGCAGGATGAACAAGTTAATCCCAGAGGGAACCCTTTAGGATAATGATTATGAATCATTGCCAACCTGTGAGTCATGTCTACTTGAAAAGATGACCAAGTCATCTTTTACTGAAAAAGATGATAAGCCAATGAAATTCTAGGTCTTGTACATACTGATGTATGTGGACCTATGAGTACAAGTGTCAGAGATAGATATCACTACTTTATTATATTCACAGATGATCTATCTAAGTATGGGTATATCTACTTGATAAAATACAAGTCTGAATCATTTGAAATATTCAAACGGTTCCATAATGAGAGAGAGAAATAAATTGGAAAGAGCATTAAAACTCTTCGATCTGATCGAGGGGGTGAATATTTTTTCAGTGAGTTTCTGACACATCTAGAAGAGAATGAGATTCTCTCTTAATGGATCCCTCCTGGAATGCCACAGCACAATGACGTCTCAAAAAGGAGGAATCAAATCCTGTTTGACATAGTTCGATCCATGATGGATTTTTTAAGTCTATCGATCTCTTTTTGGGGTTATGCACTTGAGTTAGCTTGCTATATACTTAATAAAATTTTGAATAAATCTGTAAATAAAATACCATATGAGATATGGACTGGGTATAAATCAGCACTCTCATACCTTAGGATTTGGGAGTGTCCGGCTTACGTCAGACATTTGAAAACAGACAAACTCAAACCTAGGTCTGAGAAGTGTATCTTCATAAGGTACTCAAAAGAAACTAAGGGATATTACTTCTATCTTATTGATGAATAGAAAGTGTTCGTTAGCAATAAAGCATATAAAAATTTCTTAGTGAAGTAATTAGTGCCTCTAAAGTCGAGCTTGATGAAGTTCAATGCGTAGAAGAACTGACACAATCTAGTGAATCCATAGAATAGGATTTGATTGGATCAAACCCGAAGCTTGTTGTAGATGCACCATTAAGGAGATCTGATAGAGTATCACGTCAATAGGATAGATCTATTATTTGTTGGTTTGGGATGGGAATCCTATTGAACTCAATGAAAATAATGAGACTTCGATCACCTATATGGATGCAATACAGAGATCTAACTCCAATAAATGGTTTGAAGCCATGAAATCTGAAATGAAGTCCATGAAGGTCAATGATGTATGGACATTAGTTGACCTACCTAAAGAGGTAAAATTCATAGGGTGTAAGTAGATCTTCAAGAGGAAAAGAGACGCAGACAGAAAGGTGAAGATCTATAAAGCCCATCTAGTTACCAAGGGGTATCATCAACATTATGATATTAACTATGATGAAATTTTTTTCTCTATAGCAATACTCAAGTCCATTCGGATTATGCTTGCAATAGCAGCACATCTCAACTATAAAATCTGATAAATGAATATGAAAATAGCTTTCCTAAATGGTGACCTAAAAGAAGATGTGTATATGATACAATCTGAAGATTTCACATCCACAGATGAGTCTAAGGTATGCAAGCTTTAGAGATCTATTTATGGATTAAAGCAAGCAAGCAGGAGTTAGAACATGCATTTTGATAAAGTGATTAGAAGTATGGCTTCATTAGGAATGGAGAAGAACCCTGTATCTGAAAGAAGAGTACCCTACAAGTCAATCACATGTATGTTGTGATGAAATTTTTTTAATAAATTTTTAACTCATGTAATGATATTTATTATTTGATAATAAAATGAGGCATTGATTCATTATTTTAGCTGCATCTTATTATATCTAAGATTATGATGAACCTCAAAAATTAAGATAATGGTTTTAGGAGACATGAATGGGTCATGTTAGTAAGACCTAAAATTTTAAAATTTTAATCTTAAATATTTTTTATTATGGCAGCATTGAGATGGAAATCAGTATTCCAAAAAGACTGGCACATCCGATGTATGCTCGATGGAGAGGATGGTTGATCTCACTAGCCACTTGTGTAGGGACACTAATACAAGGATGTGCATGCTCATTTGGATATGAGTCTACTGAATTGACTCGATGACAGAGAACATCTTATGGAAGCCTTACTTGCATAATAAAGATAGTTCTTTAAGCAAGAGTTGTGCAAGTGATCCTTAGACCTGAGATCACCATAGAATCTTATGCATATGAACCCATATTTTGGTTCATACCTAGGCATGGCATTAAGACATGTACAAGATATTCTGGATATGGTAGAGTGTGTATAAAGGTTATGAGTTGGTCAATATGAAATCGATCACTCCTAGTAAGAGGAGATCGTATCCTGTGAATTTTCATCGCTAAATGACTCGAAAAAAATCTTATGGCTAAAAGAAGGATGGAGATTAGAAAGAGTTTTTAATACTTCATTATCAAAGTTATCATTGATTGATAGAGAATCAATATGAATATACGTTTGAGTTTGACATTATTCCATACTCATAAATATATTCAGGATGCAGGGATGATCGAAGGATTGAATTACATGATAACTTATCACTAAAGGATATATTTGATATTTTCATCAAATTTTATATTTTTTGAATAGTCATGATACATTAATAGATATCAATCTTGACTTGTAGGTTGGATCAAATTAAAGAGTTTAATTCGACTTTAATTCAATCACCAATTAAAAAAGATTCTAATTGTTGAACTCGGGTTAGCTCGATTGGACCTAAATCGGTTAGATTGAAGTTTAATCAAATTAGATCAACTTGCATCTGGATCTACTACTGGCTAGATGTGAAACTCAATGGGTCACACACATAAAAAAATTAGCCAAGGGCCCTTTTGATAAGGTTGATTAAAATTTTGGATCCAATAAGAGTTTCTGGTAAGTATGCTAGCACGTGTGGAAACCTTAGCCCCTTAGGAGATCAATTTGGTCTCAATCCTTACTAATTTGCTAACCCAATTTGATGTGTATTTGGGTTAGGTGGTGCCACCTAGAGGCAGTCCAAAGAGAGGTGCCTCAACTCATCTTAATGCCAAAAACCAAGAGTTTTTTTTGTTAAGGACTCTTGGCACAAATGTAAGAAGAGCTCATGCACTCTTTGGTTTTGGCATGCAGAAGGATCTAACTCATATGGCAATAGATCAGAACCTTAACCACCTTGCATGCTTTTTATAGTATGAAGAATCCTTTGGATTGGGCATGGAAATTCTCCTGGAACCATGCTGCGCGCGTGAGAAGTTTTTGGATGCATGAAGAGATGCGAAGACTCCTTCAATTTTAAGGAGTCTTAGGTGACACTACTATCTGATATTTTCCCTGATAAGGATCAGATTTAAATGTTGATTCCATGTGATAAGTATGGAAAATTATTAGGTAATGGAGCAGTGCTTTTGACACCCTTTTATTGGGCATGCGTGCATGCGATAGTGGAAGGACTCTCGCATCTCTTCGTGTTGAGAGTCCTTTTGTTATTTAAATTCCTATCCAAATAGGTGTCCCTTGCTAATTACCTTCTCATTTGAATCAAGGAATACATGGCAAAGTTTCACATAAATCTGGAAGCAAAAGAGATGCCAATTGCATCTCTTTCTGGGCACACGCATGTGATAGGGAAGTACTTGATGTATCACACGTTGATGAGTCTTTCTGTTTGAAGACTCTTAAATAAGTGAGATGAGAACTTGATATGGCTTTCCAGATAAGCCGTGTCTTCTCTATTGGTGCCCCTTCTGTTGCTATAAATAGGGGGTGGCAGATGAATTGATCATTCAATTCTTACATCCCTTATCCACTCCCTTTCTCCCTCTCTTACAACTCTAGGTTTTAGGACAAAGACTTGTTCTTTTAAGACAAGCCTACTCCTAATAGCTCTATGGGTTTAAGAGGTTCAGAAGAAGGTGGTCAGATCTAATGGGTAGTTCTGAGAGGTTCAAACTCAGGTCTGAAGGAAGGTCTGATCGACTGATCGCTAGTCAAGTTCTAAGAGCTAAAACTCTTGAAGCAAGATGAAGAAGGAGCGCTGTTCTTGGGCCGATTTTTATGTGGATCATCGTTGGAGGGTAAACACTTGAGCATCTAGTAGAAGCTCTACCAAAATTAGGATTAGTGCTATAGGTATTCTTCTTATTTTAAGTTTAATTTAATTATGCTTTGATTGTTATAGTCAAGGATTCTTGGGCATTAGGGTTTTAGTGCGTCAGATGTTTTGAATGAAAATTTAAACACCTAATCCTTCTACTGTAGGAATCAGATCTAGGGTTTCAGGGTTAGATCTTGAAACTTTTTTAAGATCATACAGCAGAAGACTAAAATAAATTAAAATTTATTTTTTAAAATCAAAAAATCCATAGATCTAAGATCCTATTACATGATTATTACATAACATTAAATTAGAAATTAAAAAATATATATATATACAGCATGAACTACATATTGATCATATCAACATGTTTCTATACTACATCTAATGTATGTATTAAACAATAGATCAGATCTATTATCTTGCAGGTTAGATGTTCTAACCTTGCTGATCTGGGCTTGAGGATGATGTTGCAAGCCGCACACATGTCCGGCCTCTAGGAGTCATCCACATGAGTCCACGAATCTCAATCAGAAGTCCTGCTTCAGGAAATCAGCACAGTATGCTAGTACTGCGCTGATCCTTCTTTGATGGTTGATCAGGTGCCTCCTTCTTCTTGATTTGGACTCTTCCAAAGATGGAAAGTAAAAGGAGGAGTTTCAGATTTGAGACGCTCTTAGAAAACTCAAGATGGAGGGAGGAAAGATATGAAAACAAAAAACCCTAAAAGAAGACCCTCTTCTTCTTCACATTTTTTTCTCTAGACACCCTAACTTGCATCTTTTATATATCCACGACCCAAAGGTTTTTCTCTCTGATTTATGGAAGACACAAAGGTCTCTCAAACCTCTATCTGCTCATAAAATTTCATAAAGAAACTCATTTTATACAGAGAGATATAATAGAGTCTTTATCTAGGTCAAATACCTAGTCAAGGCTTATCCAAACATGGCAAGTTCAGGGGCGCCCAACTCTTGAGCACCTCCTCCATATTTTTATACATGGATCACTAGAAAAGGATGCACAATATGTACCCTAAAATCCACAAAAATTCTAAAAAAAATTTGGATAAATTCAGTGCAAAATTGAAAGAGTTTTGGATTTCTAAAACTCTATCTCATAGAATTCGAAATCCAAACTTATTCCTTTTTGATTTGATCCAAACCACCTTCCATGTATGAAAGAAGAGAAGAAACCTTTTGTGAACATGGGAGAGACCTGGGAGAGGGCTTTTGTCACACAAAATAAGTGGAGATTGGCGTTGAATAAGAGAGAGGGCATGGGGAAGGCTTATGTGGCGCAAGGTGGAATCCTAGTCTTACTAGGATTCTATCTTATGTCTTGTTTTAATTTGGTTTCCCAAACTAAATCAAACCAAAATTAGATCAACCTAATTAAAATAGGTCTTAACCCAATTAAGAACCTAATTTAATCAGATTAAATTAGATTTAAATCTTATTTAATTTTCTAATCAAATTAGAAATTAGATTGACCCAAGTCCTAGTTGAACTAGGATTAGTTTTTTCTTGCACTTGGCTTATCCAATAAACCAATTGGACTTGATCCAATCAAGCCCAAAATAAATCTAATTAAATCATATTTAATTAGACTTAATCTCAGCCCATTGGCTTAATCAAATTAAGCCAATTAGCAATCGAATTGCTAATCGATCCTCCTGCAATACTTGCACTGGGTTAAATGTCAATCGTATTGATCATTTAACCCTAGAACGATTCTTAATCATTGATCAACCATCCGATCAGATCATGAACTCTAATGTGTGTGACTTCATAGGTCCGAATCTAAGCCGATAGCACAGAAATAAATTTTTATACCAATCGAAGTGACCATCTAGCAATGGTACCTGACGACCGGATAGGTTGAATGTGTAGAACAACATCCTTAGAACCCATGCGGATATAGTTTTCATATAATTCATCCCCTTGACCAAAATGATCATAGGATACCCCAGAGTTTAACTGTTAACTCTGATCAGGTTGTCCACATTGTATTTCAAAATATCAAATCCATCTGATGGATTACCCTGGCCAAGATTTTGCTAAATTGAAATACAGCGACTCATTCTTCTCCAACTCTTGGAGTGGCCAATCCCATCTCGATCACACTCTGACTTTGCAAGTACTTGACTGTGCCTAGAAGCCTTCCATCTCTGAATTAGAAATTCAGTTAGTCCAGTACCAAAGCACAGTGAGTTGCTTGCAAGTCACTGAGGCGATCTCAAGTCTAAGGGACACTTATACCTATATCCCATCAGAGACATTCTCGACAGCAGAATGCTCTGGAGTTGGTCACGTTCAATGATGATGTACCCTTACATCTCACCTGTATGCCATACCAGTATCTCCACACTCCTTGGTTAAGAGGACAACCAACCCATATGGCCTACAGCGACCTATGCTCGATAGAAGCTATCGTCCTTATTAACAGCTTATCATTTGGTCGTGAACAGTTTTAAGGACTAATCGATAAATCTTCTCTTTATCGAACTTAAATAGTCCTAAGGACTTCATCATAACAACGGAGTTCATTAGAAGATGAAAGCTTATGATGAAGATGCCAAATATATTTTATTTATTAACAAATCAATTACAATACTTGGTTGCTCAACCGTCAACAGCTTGACGATTGGCTTTTGGGACATATTTCTCAACAACTCTCACTTGTCCTAAAGCCACTCGGCACAGTATCTAATACCCATCTTCGACTTGTGGTTATCGAACTCCTTTATCGCCAGGGCTTTAGTGAAGGGGTCGGCCAGGTTCTCCTTTCCATCGATCTTCTGAAGGTCGACATCACCTCGATCCATGATCTCCCGGACTAGGTGGAAGCGGTGCAAGATGTGCTCTGTCCGCTGATGTGCTTTGGGTTCCTTCACCTGAGCTATGGCACCAGTGCTGTCGCAGTAGAGCAGAACCGGACCATCGAGGGAGGGTGCTACTCTGAGCTCATTGATGAATTTCCTCAGCCACACAGCTTCCTTCGCGGCATCTGATGCTGCGATGTACTCCGCTTCACAAACAGAGTCTGCCACAGTATGCTGCTTGAAACTCTTCCAGCATATGGCTCTACCATTCAGAGTAAAGATATAACCCGACACGCTCCTACTGTCATCATGGTCAGATTGAAAGCTAGAGTCTGTGAACCCCACAAGTTTCAGATCTGACTCGCCATAAACCAACCTTTGGTCCTTAGTATTTCTCAAATACTTAAGGATGGCTTTAACCATTTTTCAGTGATTTTCTCCAGAATCAGATTGGTATCTACTCACTACTCCTAGTGAGTATACCACATCTGGTCTTGTACATGTCATGGCGTACATGATAGATCCCACGACTGAAGCATATGGGACTCTACTTATATGCTCTCTCTCTTCAGGAGTTGTCGGACAATCCTTCTTAGAGAAAGAAATTCCTTGGCCTATCGGTAGATAGCCCTTCTTGGAATTCTCCATGCTGAACCTCTTCAGCACAGTGTCATGTACATGGACTGGGATAACCCAAGCATCCTTTTAGATCTATCCCTATAGATCTTCATCCCTAGGATGTAGGATGCTTCACCCAAGTCCTTCATGGAGAACTGTGATGACAACCAAACTTTTATTCCCTGTAGTGCGGGGATGTCATTCTCGATTAAGAGAATGTCATCCACATACAAGACAAAGAATACCACAACTGGACCATTTGCCCATTTATAGATGCAGGGCTCTTCTCCATTCTTAATGAAGCCATACGTTTTGATCATCTTATCAAAACACATGTTCCAACTCCGAGAAGCTTGCTTCAATCCATAAATGGATCTCTGAAGCTTGCATACCTTGGACTCATCTGTGGATATAAACCCCTCAGGTTGTATCATATACACCTCTTCGATCAGCTCTCCATTCAGAAAAGCTGTCTTTACATCCATCTGCCAGATCTCATAATCCAGATGGATAGCTATTGCAAGTATTATCCGAATGGATTTGAGTATTGCCACAAGAGAAAACATCTCGTTATAGTCAATACCATAACGTTGACGATACTCCTTGGCAACCAGAGGGGCTTTATAGGTCTCCACCTTTTCGTCTGCGCCCCTCTTCCTTTTGAAGACCCATTTACACCCAATGGGTTTAACCCCTTCAGGTGGGTCAACCAATGTCCATACATCGTTGACCTTCATGGACTCCATTTCGAATTTCATGGCTTCAAGCCATTTTTCGGAATCAAGTCTCTGCATTGCATCCATATAGGTGATCGGATCCTCATTATTCTCATCAAGTTCGATGGGATCACCGTCCCGGACTAAGAAACCATAGTATCTGTCCGGTTGATGCGGTACTCTACTGGATCGCCTTAATAGTGCAGGTATATTGGGCTCCGGATCTGATCTAATCATATCCGACTCAAGTTTAGCTATTGGTGTCGGTCCTTCTACCTGTTGAACTTCATCAAGTTCAACCTTAGAGGCAACGGTTCCTTCACCAAGGAACTCCTTTTCTAAAAAGATTGCCTTAAGGCTGACGAACACCTTTTGTTTATCAGCGTGGTAGAAAAAATATCCTTTTGTCTCTTTGGGGTACTTTATGAATGAGCATTTGTCAGACCTAAGTCCAAGTTTGTCTGTGACTAATCGTTTGACATAGGTCGTGCACCCCCAGACCCTAAGGTGTAAAAGTACTGGCTTACGTCCCGTCCATATCTCATATGGAGTCTTAATTACAGACTTACTTAGAACTTTATTTAACAGATAACAGACCGATTCGAGTGCATATCCCCAGAAAGATATCAGCAAGCTAGCAAAAACCCATCATGGATCGGACCATGTCTAACAGAGTCTGATTCCTCCTTTCAAACACACCATTATGCTGTGGTGTTCCTGGAGGAGTCCATTGTGAGAGAATCCCATTCTCTCTTAGATATGTGAGAAACTCACTAGAAAGGTATTCTCCTCCTCGATTAGATCGAAAAGTTTTAATACTCTTCCTAGTTTGTTTTTCTACTTCACTTCGAAATCGTTTGAACATTTCAAATGAATCCGACTTATGTTTCATCAGATAGACATATCCATATCGGGATAGGTCATCCGTAAAAATTATGAAGTAGAAATATCCACCTCTAGCACTGGTGCTCATGGGCCCGCATACATCAGTATGTACTAGGCCCAAGAGCTTAGTAGCTCTCTCACCTTTTCTAGTAAAAGGTGACTTGGTCATTTTACCAAGAAAACAGGACTCACAGGTTGGAAGTGATTCACAATCACTGACTTCGAGGATTTTCTCTTGACTCAACCTGTTTATTCTGTTCTTGTTTATATGACCTAGCCTCTAATGCCATAAGTAGATATCTGACACACTATCTAATCTAGGGTGCTTGCCAGTAGAATAGACTCTTATCGGGCTTGATCTTTCTGGTCTGGCTCTACACTGATGTCCCAGCTTGAACTTGCACCTTCTTCACTTTCTTCTTCTTGTTCTTCTTCCCTTTCTTAAAAGGTCGAGAACCAGAAGACGAACCTCCCACTAAGTTCATCGACTCCTTGTGAAGTTGGTGATTCTTCTCAAAGTTCTGAAGCAATCCTAGTAACCCGTGGTAGTTCTCTTCAGGCTTTGTCATTCTATAATGAGTGAGGAATGGGAGATAAGACTTGGGCAGTGAGTTCAGTATTGCATCTTTCCCAAGCTACTCATGCAAGGGAAAGCCAAGCTTGCTCAATCGTTCCATCAGCTCGATCATGTATAATACATGATCAGTGATAGAGGCATCATCCCGCATTTTGGCGTTGAAGATGGCACAACTAGTCTTGTGCCTCTCTACGTCATCGGGTGTGCCAAAGGCATCCTCCAACACTTGAAGCATGTCCTTTGGCTGAGTCATCTCGAATCTGCGACTGAACTCATCGCTCATGGCAGCCAGCATGATACAGCGCACTGTGGTCCGGTCACTGAGCCACTTCTGGTAAGTGTCTCTGACTGTTCCACGTGCATTGACAGCTGGCTCCTCAGGTGCAGGATCCATTATCACAAATAGGATCCGTTCATGCTCCAGGACTATCTTCAACTTTCAATACCAGCTACCGAAGTTGGGTCCCACCAACTTATCATTGTCCAACAATGATCGGAACGATAGGGAAGTGGCCATATTTGCACAAAGGAAAACCATAACCTAATTAGTAATTGATTCATTAAACCTAAGGATTTGGACTTTAATCAAAAGGTTTCTCCCACTATTTTATTCGAATTGGTAGCCTCTACCTCCAACTCGAGAAATTACTCTAATTCCTTAGCGGGTACTAGAATCCACTTAGACTGCACACAAGCCCAACTTTGGTTGGTCAACCCATGTACATCTAAGGGTAGGTTCATAACCAATTGTTTCTCTAAATAATTTCTAGTAATTTTAATTTTTGCCCCAGAAACCTAATCAGTAGGCTTTGGCCTCCACTGTAAGGATCCAGTTAGGTCCAACCATTAACATGATCATACTTGGTGTATCTAACCAACGAATGATTAAGCCCAACTTTGGTTGGCTCACCTAACCACCATTAGAGAGACACTTCCAAGTCATCATATGATGAGTGATAATTCCATTAGTCAACAAGCACCAGGCCTTTGGGTCTGCAATGATTATTGAGTTAATGGACTCATTATCAAACACCTTAATGGGAGGCTATGACTCAGTTATCTCCATAACTTTGTCATTTTAAGGACCTAATAATTTTAGAGGATTTAAATAATTTAGAGGATGAAGTCAGATGAACTAGCTTATCATGATCCTCCCACTGACTTCACCAAGTCAGCTTAAGGGAGACCAGGGCTGGTCTAGGAGCACCTAAATCAGTCACACTGATTTACCTAGCTGATATGGGTCAGCTCGAATGTCAAGTGATCCGATCAAAATATAATTTCACCAAGAGGCCAGGTAAGTTTGATCAGTGGGAGGGTCTGCCAAAGCTTGCCTTAGACACCATCAGAAATGGCCAGGTAAGCGGGCTCCCAATTAAAAACCACCGGTCTGGTTTACCTTAGACACCAATTGGTTTAATTAGTTTTGATTAGATCAACCTAACAGTTCGTGTTAGACCGCTTAGCCAAGAATCAAGTCCATTTGGTTCTCATTAAAGACATGGACTTGACCAACTACAACTATTGTAATTGATCTAGAGAATCCTTGACCTAATCTAAGACAATAATTGATTAGATTTAGTCAATTCTCTAATTAAGTCCATCTTTAATCTAACCATAGGTCTAACCCAATTAATGGACCTAATTCCCACTAACCCATTAACCCAATGTGTTATGATTTGTGTCTTAGGTTCTTCAATTCACAATCCTAGAACCTAATCAAACAACTTCTTAATTCTTAATTAAGTTTTGGGCTGAGGGTTGGGTTCGGCTTTTCAAAAAATAATTTTCATATTTGTAAAAAATTTTATAATATGATTTTACCAACCATATTGTATGTTTGATTCATAATCAAGATACAAGTGAAATAAACATGAAACTACTTTAGATCTAATCTAAACAGGTTCATGTAATTGAAATAATTTCAACTTTAAACAATTTCTTTGCACAAAAATTATTAACAAAGAGATTTTATTTCAGATTTAAACATCTTTTAAATCTAATAAATTATAAATTTAATCTAGATCATATCTAACAAATTTATGATTAAAGATAGATCTACACAAACTAGGATAACCTTTGCACTGTAAGGGATAAACCTTACAGCAGGACAACCTTGCAGTTTGTGATTGATGTAAAATTTTAATTTTAATTTTAATAATAAGATTTTAAATTAGATCTAATCTAAGAAATAATCTAAGCATATATAAATAATCATGTAATAAAGAATCTAGGCTCTGATACCAATTGTTGGAATCAGATCTAGGGTTTCAGGGTTAGATCTTGAAACTTTTTCAAGATCATACAGCGGAAGACTAAAATAAATCAAAATTTATTTTTTAAAATCAAAAAATCTCTAGATCTAAGATTCTATTATATGATTATTACATAGAATTAAATTAAAAATTAAAATATATATATATATATACAGCATGAACTACATGTTGATCATATCAACATGTTTCTATACTACATCTAATGTATGTATTAAACAATAGATCAGATCTATTACCTTGCAGGTTAGATGTTCTAACCTCACTGATCCGGGCTTGAGGATGATGTTGCAAGCTGCACACACGTCCGGCCTCTAGGAGTCATCCACACGAGCCCACGAATCTCGATCAGAAGTCCTGCTTCAGGAAATCAGCACAGTATGCTAGTACTGCGCTGATCCTTCTTTGATGGTTGATCAGGTACCTCCTTCTTCTTGATTTGGACTCTTCCAAAGATAGAAAGTAAAAGGAGGAGTTTCAAATCTGAGACGCTCTCAGAAAACTCAAGATGGAGGGAGGAAAGATATGAAAACAAAAAACCCTAGAAGAAGACCCTCTTCTTCTTCACATTTTTCTCTCTAGACACCCTAACTTACATCTTTTATATCTCCATGAACCAAAGGTTTTTCTCTTTGATTTTTAGATGGAACAATGGTCTCTCCAATCTATATCTTCTCATAAAATTTTATAAAGAAACTCATTTCATACAGAGAGATATGATAGAGTCCTTGTCTAGGTCAAATACCTAGTCAAGGCTTATCCAAACATGGCAAGTTAAGAGGCGCCCAACTCTTGAGCACCTCCTCCATATTTTCATGCATGGATCACTAGAAAAGATGCACAATGTGTACCCTAAAATTTATAAAAATTCTAAAAAAAATTTGGATAAATTCGGTGCAAAATTGAAAGAGTTTTGGATTTCTAAAACTCTATCTCATAGAATTCAAAATCCAAACTTATTCCTTTTTGATTTGATCCAAACCACCTTCCATGTAAGAAAGAAGAGAGGAAACCTTTTGTGAACATGGGAGAGACCTGGGAGAGGGCTTTTGTCACACAAAATAAGTGGAGATTGGCATTGAATAAGAGAGAGGGCGTGGGGAAGGCTTATGTGGCGCAAGGTGGAATCCTAGTCTTACTAGGATTCTATCTTATGTCTTGTTTTAATTTGGTTTCCCAAACCAAATCAAACCAAAATTAGATCAACCTAATTAAAATAGGTGTTAACCCAATTAAGAACCTAATTTAATCAGATTAAATTAGATTTAAATCTGATTTAATTTTCTAATCAAATTAGAAATTAGATTGACCCAAGTCCTAGTTGAACTAGGACTAGTTTTTTCTTGCACTTGGCTTATCCAATAGACCAATTGGACTTGATCCAATCAAGTCCAAAATAAATCTAATTAAATTATATTTAATTAGACTTAATCTCAGCCCATTGGCTTAATCAAATTAAGCCAATTAGCAATCGAATTGCTAATCGATCCTCCTGCAATACTTGCACTGGGTTAAATGTCAATCGTATTGATCATTTAACCCTAGAACGATTCTTAATCATTGATCAACCATCCGATCGGATCATGAACTCTAATGTGTGTGACCTCATAGGTCCGAACCTAAGTTGGTAGCACAAAAATAAATTTCTGTACCAATCGAAGTGACCATCTAGCAATGGTACCCGACGATCGGATAGGTCGAATGTGTAGAACAACATCCTTAGAACCCATGCGGATATAGTTTTCATATAATTCATCTCCTTGACCAAAATGATCATAGGACACCCCAGAGTTTAACTGTCAACTTTGATCAGGTTGTCCACATTGTATTTCAAAATATCAAATCCATCTGATGGATTATCCTGGCCAAGGTTTTGCTAAATTGAAATACATTGACTCATTCTTCTCCAACTCTTGGAGTGGTCAATCCCATCTCGATCACACTCTGACTTCGCAAGTACTTGACTGTGCCCAGAAGCCTTCCATCCTTGAATTAGAAATTCAGTTAGTCCAGTATCAAAGCACAGTGAGTTGCTTGCAAGTCACTGAGGCGATCTCAAGTCTAAGGGACACTTATACCTATATCCCATCAGAGACATTCTCGATAGCAGAATGCTCTGGAGTTGGTCACGTTCAATGATGATGTACCCTTACATCTCACCTGTATGCCATACCAGTGTCTCCACACTCCTTGGTTAAGAGGACAACCAACCCATATGGCCTACAGCGACCTATGCTCGATAGAAGCTATCGTCCTTATTAACAGCTTATCATTTGGTCGTGAACAGTTTTAAGGACTAATCGATAAATCCTCTCTTTATCAAATTTAAATAGTCCTAAGGACTTCATCATAACAACGGAGTTCATTAGAAGATGAAAGCTTATGATGAAGATGTCAAATATATTTTATTTATTAACAAATCAAATACAATACTTGGTTGCTCAACCGTCAACAGCTTGACGATTGGCTTTTGGGACATATTTCCCAACATCTACTACACCACCAAAATTTAAAAGTAGTATCAGAGCCTACCTTGATTTATATAATCAAAGGTTAGAATATTATCTTGATTGTGATCATGCTTGGGTTTTTGGTTTGGTTCAAGTCGGGTCAATGGTTGAACCCAATTGAACATCCAAACCCTAGTATGTCTTAGAGATATGTTTTAGATACATAATATTATATTTAAATGCATGATGTATGGATTCTATATGCATATGTAGATATAAATTTTTTTTTAGTAGTCTAGTACTCGAATTGGGGTTCATCATCAGGCCATCCGGTCATAAGAGCAAGTAGGGTTCAAAAATCCTCTCTTCCCATTCTATGGGGTACTCTTATGGCGTGTAGGGGCGCGACTGTGATGTCTTAAGAAAAAGAATCACAATAAGAGTATTTTATGTTGATGCATGCTATTAGTACTTCATGCATATGATATGCTTAAATTGCTATGTTATAATCATATTGTATGATTATGATTTCATATCTTAAAGATATGATTAGATATCATGATTAGTTGTTATGTTTATGAAGATACAACTATAATAGTAAATCATTATGATTGGTTTAAATTAGGATGTGCATGAGATCATTAAAGCCCTTATAAAAATCATATTAAGTCATAGTGTTGTGAACCAGTACCTGAACAATTTCTTGAATCGATTAATCAATTGATATCTAAGGAGTATTTCAAGTATGGTGGTTCTTTAATTAGTTCCGTTTGCTGATCTGATCAATTTATTGGTGTCTAAGAAAAGCAATGAGGGGATCCCCACCAATCTTAATACTTTTTTGATCAATTAGATTAATTCAAATCTTGAATGAAGGTTGCTCAGTGTTTTGAACACTACATGTGCTTTCCTTCATGCCTAGTCAATACCTTGTCAAAGATTATAGTAGGTTTGTTGTGATATCCGCAAGACTTGATATGGGATGGATGTAGGGTTGTCTTGGTGCATATTAGATACTTTATGGTATATTTTGGATATGTTGCTTTATTGTGATATCCACAAGGATAGTATTCTTTTGATATGGCTGTATGGAAATGAAGGATCTGACTTAACTAGAAAACATTATAGTTTGTTGTGATATCCACAAGGCTTTGTATATTTTTAGAGGTAAGGATTATATTGAGAATTGCATGAGATACAATTGGATAGATTTTCTTATCTTTGAACTCATTGAGATTTGTTGTGATATCCACAAGGCTTTATTGAGGAATTGGGTCTTAACCCTACCAAGAAAAAAATTTAGGATTTTCTCATCCACCATAGAGAGGGCTATAGTATCTAATAAAATAGTGAGAGATATAACTAGTCGAAAGATCTCATCTAGTTATACATGTCAAATACAAGTGGTCTATTTATATTATTATTTTTTATTTATGTAGATTTCATTCCAAATTATGGCTTCTTTATTTTTGTTGCATAACATCATAGATGATAATAAGTTGATCGATCCAAACTATGTGGATTGGTTGAGAAACTTAAAAATTAGATTCATACCAGAGAAGATATCCACTTTGATATTATTTGTACATTTTATGGTAAATTTGGAAATGAGAAGAATAATTGCAAGAATTATATTGCAAGATTGAAGCAGGGTGAGAGTATAGCATCAAAAGGTGTGTGCATGATACAGACCTATTTTTTATTGAGTGCATTAGACTCTGATACTTGGGTATTAGATATCATTTATGGATCGTATATATGTAATTCATTATAGCGACTATAGAATATTAAAAGTCTGAAAAGAGGTGACCTTGAGCTTTATGGTGCAAGTGGAGAGTCCATTAGCGCAGAGGCTGTGGGAACCTGTATGCTTGATTTATCTTTGAATAAAATTTTAAAATTAAAAGACTATTGTTACATACCAAAGGTCATTAAAAATATTATTCCTATACCTTTGTTATTAAAATAAGGTTATGAAATAAGGCTAATGGGAAATGGATGCTTCATTTTTTTTTCTAATGAATTTTATGGCAATGGTTATATTGATAATAATCTTTTAATTCTTACACTCAATAAAAATATTTTTTATGTTGAAAGTAATATGAAAAAAAAGAAAGAAGATATGAATATTACATATCTCTAGTATTGCCACCTTGGTCATATTAGTGAGACTAGAATAAATAAGTTATACAAAGAAGAATTCTTTGACCCGTATGATTATGAATCATTAAGAACTTATAAATTTTGTCTCATGGATAAGATGACCAAGACTCCATTCTCTGGACATGGAGAGAGGGCAAAGGAGCTGTTAGCCCTAGTACATTTAGATATATATGGGTCGATGATAACTCAGGCTAGAGGAGGATACTCTTATTTTATCACCTTTAAGGATGATCTATCAAGATTCGGATATGTGTATCTTATGAAATATAAATTTGAAGCCTTTGATAAGTTCATAGAGTATCAAAGTATGGTTGAGAAACAAACTAAAAAAAATATCAAAGTTCTTCGATCTGATCAAGGAGAAAAATACTTATCCAATGAATTTCTTGATCATCTAAAGGATAAAGATATTCTTTCTGAATAGATCCCTCCTTATACACCACAGCTAAATGATACAGTAGAAAGGAGGAATCACACTTTGATGGATATGGTGCAGTCCATGATGTGCTTCATTGATCTCTCAATATCATTCTGGAGATATGTCCTAGGGACTGCTGTATATATTTTAAATAGGATGCCTTCAAAGTCTATTGTAAGTACTCCATATGAAATATGAAAGGAAAGAAAGTCTAATCTTAAATATTTTAAGATTTGGGGCTGTCCTGCTTATGTCAGAAATATTTTTGGACATAAGCTTAGTGCTAGATCAGACAAATATAGGTTTGTAGGATATTCTAAAGAAACTAATGGATACTACTTCTACCATCCTACTGAACAAAAGGTATTTGTTAGTAGGCATGCCACTTTCTTGAAAAATGAATTCATTCAAGAAGGAAATAGTAGAAAAAATATTGAACTTATGAAAGTTCAGAATCTACAAATCAATCCAGAAATATCTATGGTTGAACCACAAGAAGATCCTCAACCAAAAGTATCCAAGGATGAGATACATCCACAATACACATCTCCTCTTCAAAGGTCAGATAGAGTGTGTCAAGCACCTCTGAGATATGATTTTATCATTGAGAGCAATAATTCGATCAACATCATTCAAGATGATGATCCACTGATCTATTCGGAAGCTATCACGAGTAGAGACTTAGATAGATTGTTGGAAGCCATGAAATTAAAGATGGACTCGATGTATACCAACCAAGTATGGACCTTGGTTGATGCGCCTGAGGGTGTAACCCCAATAGGATGCAAGTAGATCTTTAAGAAGAAGATCAGAGTAGATGGTCAAGTAGAAACCTACAAAGCTAAGTTGGTGGCAAAGTGTTTCAGATAAAGGTAAGAAATTGACTATGATGAAACCTTCTCACAAGTGGCTATACTCAAGTCTATCTGAATTTTACTTGCTATAGCTGTATATTACGACTATAAAATTTGATAGATGGATGTCAAGACCACTTTTCTCAATGGTAATCTTGAGGAAGAGATCTATATGACTTAGTCAGAGAAATTTATCTCAAGTGGGAGGGCAAATCAAGTATGCAAGTTAAAAAAATCTATCTATAGATTGAAGCAGGCTTTGAGGGGCTAGAACATCTAATTTGATATGACAATCAAAGAGTTTGGCTTTATCAAAAATAAGAATGAACCATGTGTGTATAAGAAGACAAGTGGGAGTGCTATTATCTTCTTGATTCTATATGTCGATGATATACTACTCATTGGGAATGATATCTCAATATTACAATCAGTCAAGACTTGGCTATCAAATAATTTTTTCATAAAAGACTTGAGTGAAGCATCCTATATACTGGGTATAAAGATCTACAGAGATAGATCTAAGAGGATGCTAGGCTTATCCCAATCATGGTACATAGATCTCGTGTTAAAGAGATTTAATATGAAGGCAAGTAAGAGAGATTACCTACCTGCAAGTCATGGTATATGTCTCTCCAAGAAAATGTATCCTAAGACACAAGAGGAGAGGAAAAGGATGAATGAAGTCTCTTATGCTTCGACTGTGGGATCAATTATGTATTCCATGCTATATACGAGGCCTGATGTAGCCTATGCTTTAGACATAGCTAGCAGATTTCAAACTGATCTAGGAGAGGATCATTGAAAAGCTGTGAAAAGTATTTTAAAATATATAAGAAGGACTAAAGATATTTTTCTCATATGTGAAGGAGGATCAGAGTTGAAACTAGAGGGATATAAAGATTCTAGTTTTCAATCTATCCCCGATGATAGCAAGTCGATTTCAGGATATGTGTTTATCCTAAATGATGGAGTAGTGAGTTGGAAGAGTTTCAAGCAGCAGATAGTAGGTGACTCAACCACTGAGGCAGAGTACATCACTGCTAGTTAAGTTGCTAAGGAAGCTGTCTGGATGAAGAAGTTCATCATAGAATTAGGAGTCGTTCCTGAGATTGAAGGACCAATGCCACTCTATTGTTATAACACTGAGGCCATTATTCAAGCTAAAGAACCTAGGTCTTATCAAAGATCCAAGCACATCCTCAGATGCTTCCACCTTGTTTGAGAAATTATTGAGCGACAAGAAGTTATCCTTGAACGAGTAGACACTAAGAATAATATAGCAAATCCATTCACTAAGACCTTACCACAGTAGCTATTTGATGGAACTTTTCTTTGTATGGGATTGAAATATAAAGGCGATTAGATTTAGTGCAAGTGGGAGATTAAAAGAAGAGTGCCCTACAAGCCAATCGTATGTATGTTGTGATAAAACTTTACTTTGTAATTTTGTAACTTATGTAATGATATTTATTATTTGATAATAAAATGAGGTATTAATTTATCATTTTAGTTACATCTTATTATATCTAAGATTATGATGAACTCCAAAAATTAGGATAATAATTTTAGGAGATATGAATGGGTCATACCAGTGAGACTTAAAATTCAAAAATTTTAATCTTAAATATTTCTGATCGTGGGAGTATTGAGTTGGAGATTGGTGTTCTGAAAAGACTGGCACATCCTATGTGTTGGTGCAAAAATCCGCTTGTGCCGGAGAAGCTGGAGTCGGGGAAGTCGCGGTCGCCGCCGGGACCTGCAAGGGAAGTCTAAACCGGAGGTGGGGTTGCTCCGGCAAGACCCTCCGATGCTCAAGTCAGTTCTCTGCCTCAACAAGAATGGAGTGCTCGAACAGAGAATTTAGCAGAGTTTTTGAGATAAGAAATGAGCTTATAGAATAACGTATCTGGGTCCCCCTTTTATAGACGGAGGAGGCAACGGATTGATGGCGACGTTTGTAACCGTCTGGCAGTAGGCTGCCCAGGGTCAGGCGGAGTTTGTTGCGAAGAGTAGTGGAACGGACCCGTGGCTATCGCTGGGGCGTGCCACGTGGAGTCTGCCGCGTGAAGTGGGGCGGCGTTTGTCGTCGTGACTTGCCAGTGGATGGGAGAATCGCGTGGTATCTGTTGCAGGAGGTGGAGCAGGATCACGGCCATTTATCGTGGCCTGTCAGGTAGTAATGGAGCCGCGTGGGATCCGTCGTAGGGAGTGGAGCAGTGCTGCGATCGTTACTGCGGCCTGTCAGGGAGTGGTGGAGCTGTGCGGAATCCGCCGCAGGAAGTGTAGCAGAATCGTGGCCGTGATTGTGGCCTGGGAGTGCAGATCTGTCGGCTGAAGTTCGGCAGTGGTCGGAGTCTGCCCCCACATAGGGGTCCGGGCGGAGTCCTCCTGGCGGTTGGGGTGGTGGGTGGAGCCCGGCTCCCGTGGGAGTCTGGGTGGAATCCCCTGTAATCAAAATTAGATGCCAAGTCCGGCTCCCGTAGGAGTCCGGACAAGGCCTACCGGCAGCTGATGTTGAGGATGGAGCCCGGCTCCCACAGGAGTCCGAGCGGAGTCCGCTTGTGGTTGAAGTTGTCGGCGGAGTCCGGCTCCCGTAGGAGTCCGGACGAAGTCTGTCTGCAGCCATTGGAGTCGAGGACGAAGCCCGGCTCCCATAGGAGTCCGGGCGGAGTCTCCTGCAATTATAGTCAAAGGGGAGGTCCGGCTCCCGTAGGAGTCCGGACGAGGCTTACCAGCGGTTGATGTTGAGGATGGAGCCCGGCTCCCATAGGAGTCCGGGCGGAGTCTACTTGCGGTTGAAGTTGTCGGCGGAGTTCGGCTCCCGTGGGAGTCCGGACGAAGTTGGCTTGTAGCTGTTGGAGTTGAGGACGAAGCCCGGCTCCCGTAGGAGTCCGGGCGGAGTCTTCCTGCAATTAAAGTCAAAGGCGAAGTCCGGCTCCCGTAGGAGTCCGGACGAGGCTTACCAGCGGTTGATGTTGAAGATGGAGCCCGGCTCCCGTAGGAGTCCGGGCGGAGTCTACTTGCGGTTGAAGTTGTCGGCGGAGTCCGGCTCCCGTAGGAGTCCGGACGAAGTCGGCTTGTAGCTGTTGGAGTTGAGGACGAAGCCCGGCTCCCGTAGGAGTCTGGGCGGAGTCTTCCTACAATTAAAGTCAAAGGCGAAGTCCGGCTCCCATAGGAGTCCGGACGAGGCTTACCAGCGGTTGATGTTGAGGACGGAGCCTGGCTCCCGTAGGAGTCCGGGCGGAGTCTACTTGCGGTTGAAGTTGTCGGTGGAGTCCGGCTCCCGTAGGAGTCCGGACGAAGTCGGCTTGTAGCTGTTGGTGTTGAAAATGAAGCCCGGCTCCCGTAGGAGTCTGGGCGGAGTCTGCTCGCTGTTGAAATTGTCGGTGACGGAGCCCGACTCCCGTAGGAGTCCGGGCGGAGTTGTCATGTAGTCGATTCCGCTGAAGACTTCGGCTGTGAGTATTTTATACCCAACACCAGTCCCCCTACTTCCGAGTTTGAATTTCAAACGAAGGAAGTACAGAGAGAGAGATGGGCACAGCCGAAACCGTCCCTTCGAATCCTGCGCACTGCCGCCCCCAGATATTTTGGCATTAAATGTGCGCACGTCAGAGCCCATTTTTCGGTGAAGGCGACATGAAGAGTCTTTTCGGAACCTCCATCGGAATGCGATCCCAAGCATCGTGCTACGGAAATTCGTGAACGGTCAACCCTCGATAGAGGTGAGGGGGACATGCGGGACACGTGGCACGCACCAGTTGGCCCAAGAACACCCGCCGCCATAACTGTGCTAGGATCCGTCGGCTATTTAAACCCCCTAATCTCCCTTTGTAGCTTCATCCTGTCGATAGGACGGTACCTTTCTTTCGCCAGAGAGCCTAGTTACTCAGCTACTTCCCTCGCACCAGTCCTTGTCTTCTTCAGCCCCCCACTTCTTCTCTGAGGGTCCCTACACCATGTCTTCTACCCCGGAGGCCCTCCGTGAAGGGATGTCTAGGGCCCGGAGGAAGGCGAGGAGGAGAACAGTGGCCGATGAGGATCCCCGCCATTTCAAAGGAGGCTCAAGGAAGAATTTTTTCAACAACAGGGGTTTAATAATGGGGGCCGTCGGTAAGGTTATTCTGCCCGAGAATTTCGGGGTAGCAAGGCGGGGTGATACCGGTCAAGAGGGCAGAGCTGTCGTCACAAGCTGTGGCGGGATCCTTGATGCCGTCGGGGCCGAGGGACCAGAAGCGGTCGGCGTCGACGGTGGGGCAGTGGAACTTGTTGCGAGGACGGTGGAAGTAGCGCATGCCGACCTTGCCGAAATATTTTGGGTGGCGGCTGTCGCGGAGCATTCGGAGGTGGAGCATATCCTTGACATCACCAATGCCTCCAATGTGACTCCGGCTCTTCTTGAAACAGGTCTTCGTCACTGCTGCCGTTGCCTTTACCGCCCCCGGGCACCTATCCCACCCTTTTCCTCCTAGGGTTGGGACTTCAGAGATGGAGCGAAGCGAGACGGGACGAGAGTCGATAGGTCCGTTACACGCACTGGAGAACACAGCGGAGAAGGACAGAGATGGGAAGAGGAGTTTGTAGCTCGAAGCGGCCTCCGGTATATCCTTTCCAAGCCGTGCTCGCGAGGCTTGCGATGATGTATATCTCTTTTTTTTTTTTTTTTCGACCCACCGGGTCTTGTAACGTATATCTTATTAAATGAAGAGGAAATTTTGTTTCCTTGCCTGAACCTTGCATCGAGTAGTTGTCTATCGAACTTCTTCATTTTCCTTTTGTCTTTTTCACATTGTCTTAAGGTCATCAACGACCTCTTTTATTCGTGTAGGGTTGTTATTTGCCAAGCTCCTTTTCGACTTTTACGTCGTTCGAAAATATTCGGTTGTCATTCTGCCAATGACTGCAGGTTCGCTTGGGGCCATTCGGGTCCGGGGTCCCTCCCAGGGCATGAATTCGGGGATCCGAGCCTCTCGGGCGCTGTTTGTTTTCCAATCGTCACTGTTGCAATCCATTGTCTTCCTTTTTCGCTTGGAGTTTTTTCTCCGCTGAAGTCGAAGCTAAGTTCGGCTCTCGTGGGAGTCCGGACGAAGTCAGCTTGTAGCTGTTGGAGTTGAGGATGAAGCCCGGCTCCCGTAGGAGTCCGGGCAGAGTTTTCCTGCAATTAAAGTCAAAGGCGAAGTCCGGCTCCCGTAGGAGTCCGGACGAGGCTTACCAGTGGTTGATGTTGAGGACGGAGCCCGGCTCCCATAGGAGTCCGGGCGGAGTCTACTTGCGGTTGAAGTTATCGGCGGAGTTCGGCTCCCGTGGGAGTCCGGATGAAGTCGGCTTGTAGCTGTTGGAGTTGAGGACGAAGCTGGCTCCCGTAGGAGTCCGGGTGGAGTCTTCCTACAATTAAAGTCAAAGGCGAAGTCCGGCTCCCGTAGGAGTCCGGACGAGGCTTACCAGCGGTTGATGTTGAGGACGGAGCCTGGCTCCCGTAGGAGTCCGGGCGGAGTCTACTTGCGGTTGAAGTTATCGGCGGAGTCCGGATGAAGTCAGCTTGTAGCTGTTGGAGTTGAGGACGAAGCCCGACTCCCGTAGGAGTCCGGGCAGAGTCTTCCTGCAATTAAAGTCAAAGGCGAAGTCTGGCTCCCGTAGGAGTCCGGACGAGGCTTACCAGCGGTTGATGTTGAGGACGGAGCCCGACTCCCGTAGGAGTCCGGGCGGAGTCTACTTGCGGTTGAAGTTGTCGGCGGAGTCCGGCTCCTGTAGGAGTCCGGACGAAGTCGGCTTGTAGCTGTTGGAGTTGAGGACGAAGCCCGACTCCCGTAGGAGTCCGGGTGGAGTCTTCCTGCAATTAAAGTCAAAGGCGAAGTCTGGCTCCCGTAGGAGTCCGGACGAGGCTTACCAGTGGTTGATGTTGAGGACGGAGTCTGGCTCCCATAGGAGTCCGGGCGGAGTCTACTTGCGGTTGAAGTTGTCGGTGGAGTTCGGCTCCCGTGGGAGTCCGGACGAAGTCGGCTTGTAGCTGTTGGAGTTGAGGACGAAGCCCGGCTCCCGTAGGAGTCCGGGCGGAGTCTTCCTGCAATTAAAGTCAAAGGCGAAGTCCGGCTCCCGTAGGAGTCCGGACGAGGCTTACCAGTGATTGATGTTGAGGACGGAGCCCGGCTCCCGTAGGAGTCCAGGCGGAGTCTACTTGCGGTTGAAGTTATCGGCGGAGTCCGGCTCCTGTAGGAGTCCGGGTTGGGTTGTCCTGTAGTTGATGTCGGCGATGGAGCCCGGCTCCCGTAGGAGTCCGGCTGGGTTTACTACCGGTCGGAGTTGCTTAAGCTAGGGCAAGGTTTTCCTCCTGGGGGGCGCATATGGGCGTTGCAGGGCCTCTCCCCTTATCCGGTCTAAAAGAATCGGGCCTTCTACTTTGTTCATGTCAGGACGAGGTCCTCCTCCTGCTCCTGACATGGCTGCGGGGGCACATAAGGGCATTGTAAGGCCTCTCCCCTTATCTGGTCTAAAAGGAACCGGGCCTTCGACTTTGCTCAAGTTAGGGCGAGGCTCTCCTCCTGTCCCTAACAGGGCTGTGGGGGCACATACGGGCGTTGTAAGGCCTCTCCCCCCATCCGGTCTAAAAGGAATCGGACCTTCAACTTTGCTCAAGTTAGGACGAGGTTCTCCTCCTGTCCCTAACAGGGCTGTGGGGGCACATACGGGCATTGTAAGGCCTCTCCCCCCATCCGGTCTAAAAGGAACGGGCCTTCGACTTTGCTCAAGTTAGGGCGAGGTTCTCCTCCTGTCCCTAACAGGGCTGTGGGGGCACATATGGGCGTTGTAAGGCCTCTCCCCCTATCCGATCTAAAAGGAACCGGACCTTCGACTTTATAAGGTTGCAATTGTCGGTGACGGAGCCCGGCTCCCGTAGGAGTCCGGACAAGGCTTACCGACAGCTGATGCTGAGGACGGAGCCCGGCTCCCATAGGAGTCCGGGCGGAGTCCACTTGCGGTTGAAGTTGCCGGTGGAGTCCGGCTCCCGTAGGAGTCCGGACGAAGTCTGTCTGCAGCCGTTGGAGTCGAGGACGAAGCTCGACTCCCGTAGGAGTCCGGGCGGAGTCTCCCTGCAATTAAAGTCAAAGGAGAGGTCCGACTCCGTAGGAGTCCGGACGAGGCTTACCAGCGGTTGATATTGAGGACGGAGCCTAGCTCCCGTAGGAGTCCGGGCGGAGTCTACTTGCGACGGACCTCTCCGATCCCCTGGTTGGTGGGGAACTTCAATTTCAAATGGTAGGTTGAAACGACAGCTCTGAGGGCATTGAGGTCGGGTCAGCCAAGGATTGCATTGTAGGCAGATGGCGCCTTTACCACTAGGAAATTCACCAGAGCCCTGGACTGCTTTGGATACTGACCCGCGGTCACAGTCAAAGCTATCATTCCCTCTGTCGGAACGGCGTCACTGGTAAATCCTATAAAGGAGGAGCAAATCGGTCTTAGATGACCGCCAAGAGTGGGCATTCTTGAAAAGGCATCGTAGAACAAGATGTCGGCTGAGCTCCCGTTGTCGACGAGAATGCGACGGACGTCGTAATTCGCTATGTTCAAGGAAACTACGACCGCGTCGTTATGAGGGAATTGGACTCCCTGGTTGTCTTCTTCGACGAAAATTATGGGTTCTTCAACTTTTTGCCGCTTGGGGGATGCAGCTGGTATGTTGGTTGCCTTCTGCCGGGATTCCCCCGAGATGACATTGACGGAATCCGACAGGGGCCGGTCATCCGACCAATCCTTATCGGCGACCATAGCTGGAGGCAGTTGTGCAAAGGCCTCGTGAGAAGGCATCAGATGAGGGAAGGAGGAGTGGATGCCGAAAAAGATGGCCGGAAGTGGATCCGTTGAGTGCTCCTTTAAGAACAAGGGTACTGCGAAGGTTCAGGCCCTTCCTCTAGCGCCAATCCTGTTGGTGCAAAAATCCGCTTGCACCGGAGAAGCTGGAGTCGGGGAAGTCGCTATCGCCGTCGGGACCTTCAAGGGAAGTCTAAACTGGAGGTGGGGTTGCTCCGGCAAGACCCTCCGATGCTCAAGTCAGTTCTCTGCCTCAACAAGAATGGAGTGCTCGAACGGAGAATTTAGCAGAGTTTTTGAGATAAGAAATGAGCTTATAGAATAACGTATCTGGGTCCCCCTTTTATAGGCGGAGGAGGCAACGGATTGATGGCGACGTTTGTAACCGTCTGGCAGTGGGCTGCCCAGGGTCAGACGGAGTTTGTTGCGAAGAGTAGTGGAACGGACCCGTGGCTATCGCTGGGGCGTGCCACGTGGAGTCTGCCGCGTGAAGTGGGGCGGCGTTTGTCGTCGTGACTTGCCAGTGGATAGGAGAATCGCGTGGTATCCGTTGCAGGAGGTGGAGCAGGATCGCAGCCGTTTATCGTGGCCTGTCAATAGTAATGGAGCCACGTGGGATCCGTCGTAGGGAGTGGAGCAGTGTTGCGATCGTTACTGCGGCCTGTCAGGGAGTGGTGGAGCTGCGCGGAATCTGCCGCAGGAAGTGTAGCAGAATCGTGGCCGTGATTGTGGCCTGGGAGTGCAGATCTATCGGCTGAAGTTCGGCAGTGGTCGGAGTCTGCCCCCACATAGGGGTCCGGGCGGAGTCCTCCTTGTGGTTGGGGTGGTGGGTGGAGGCCGGCTCCCGTGGGAGTCTGGGTGGAATCCCCTGTAATCAAAATTAGATGCCAAGTCCGGCTCCCGTAGGAGTCCGGACAAGGCTTACCGGCAGCTGATGTTGAGGATGGAGTCCGGCTCCCATAGGAGTCCGGGCGGAGTCCGCTTGCGGTTGAAGTTATCGACGGAGTCCGGCTCCCATAGGAGTCCGGACGAAGTCTGTCTGCAGCCGTTGGAGTCGAGGACGAAGCCTGGCTCCCGTAGGAGTCCGGGCGGAGTCTCCTGCAATTATAGTCAAAGGGGAGGTCCGGCTCCCGTAGGAGTCCGGACGAGGCTTACCAGCGGTTGATGTTGAGGACGGAGCCCGGCTCCCATAGGAGTTCGGGTGGAGTCTACTTGTGGTTGAAGTTGTCGGTGGAGTTCGGCTCCCGTGGGACTCCGGACGAAGTCGGCTTGTAGCTGTTGGAGTTGAGGATGAAGCCCGACTCCCGTAGGAGTCCGGGCGGAGTCTTCCTGCAATTAAAGTCAAAGGCGAAGTCCGGCTCCCGTAGGAGTCCGGACGAGGCTTACCAGCGGTTGATGTTGAGGACGGAGCCCGGCTCCCGTAGGAGTCCGGGCGGAGTCTACTTGCGGTTGAAGTTGTCGGCGGAGTCCGGCTCCCGTAGGAGTCCGGACGAAGTCGGCTTGTAGCTGTTGGAGTTGAGGATGAAGTCCGACTCCCGTAGGAGTCCGAGCGGAGTCTTCCTGCAATTAAAGTCAAAGGCGAAGTCCGGCTCCCGTAGGAGTCCGGACGAGGCTTACCAGCGGTTGATGTTGAGGATGGAGCCCAGCTCCCGTAGGAGTCCGGGTGGAGTCTACTTGCGGTTGAAGTTGTCGGCGGAGTCCGGCTCCCGTAGGAGTCCGGACGAAGTCGGCTTGTAGCTGTTGGAGTTGAGGACGAAGCCCGGCTCCCGTAGGAGTCCGGGCGGAGTCTGCTCGCTGTTGAAATTGTCAGTGACGGAGCCCGGCTCCCGTAGGAGTCCGGGCGGAGTTGTCATGTAGTCGATTCCGCTGAGGACTTCGGCTGTGAGTATTTTATACCCAACACTATATATGCTCGATGGAGAGGGTGGTTGATCTCACTAGCCACTTATGTAGGGACACTAACATAAGGATGTGGGCATTCATTTGGATATGAGTCCACTAAATTGACTCGATGATAAGAAACATCTTATGGAAGCTTTACTTGCATGTCAAAGATGGTTCTCTAGGTGGGAGTTGTGCAAATGATCCTTAGACCTAAGATCACCATAGAATCTTATGCACATGAACCCATATTTTGGTTCATACTCGGGTATAGCATTAAGACATGTACGGAATGTTCTAGATATGGTGGGGTGTGTATGAAGGTTATGAGCCAGTCAACATGAAATCGATCACTCTTAATAAGAGGAGATCGCATCCTGTGAATTCTTATCTCTAGATGACTCAAAAAAAATTTTTTGATCAAAAGCAAGATGAAGATTAAAAATAATTTCTAATACTTCATCATCAAAATCATCATTGATTGATAGAGAATCAATATGAATATAAGCTTGAGTTTGACATTATTTCATACTCATAACATATTCGGGATGCAGGGATGATCGAAGGATTTAATTACATGATAACATACCACTGAAGGATATATTTGATATTTTTATCAAATTTTACATCTTTTAAATAGTCATGATAAATTGTTAGATATCAATCTTGACTTGTAGGTTAGATCGAATTAAAAACTTTAATTCAATCACCAATTAGAAAGGATCTAATTGTTGAACTCGGGTTAGTTCGATTGGACCTAAATCAATTAGTTTAGAGTCTAATAAAATTAGATCAACTTGCACCTGGACCTACTACTGGCTAAATGTAGAACCCAATGGGTTACATATATAAAAAAATTAGCTAAGTACTCTTTTGATAAGGTTGATTAGAATTTTGAATTCAATCAGCATTCCCGATAAGCATGCTAGCACATGTGAAAACCCTAGCCCCTTGGGAGATCAATTTGGTCTCAATTTTTGATAATTTGCTAACATAATTTGATGTGTATTTAGGTTAGCTCATGCCACCTGGAGGCATTTGAAAGAGAGGCACCTCAACTCACCTTAATGCCAAAAACCAAGAGTCCTTTTTGTTAAGGACTCTTGGTGCAAATTTAAGAAAAGTGCATGTGCTCTTTGGTTTTGGCATGCAGAAAAACCAAGAGTCCTCCTGCTTTTTCTCTCTGACTTATATGGCAATAGATCAGAACCTTAACCACCTTGCACATTTTTTATAGTATGAAAAATCCTTTAGATTGGGCATGGAAATTCTCCTGGAACCATGCCGCATGCGTGAGAAGTTTTTGGATGCATGAAAAGATACGAAGACTCCTTCTATTTTAAGAAGTCTTAGGTGATACTATTATTTGATATTTTTTTTGAAAAAGATCAAATTTAAATGTTGATTTTGTATGATAACTATGAAAATTTATCAGGTAGTAGAGCATTGCTTTTGATGCCCTTTTACTAGGCGTGCGCACGTGTGATAGAGGAAGGACTTGCGCATCTCTCCATGTTGAGAGTCTTACTGTTATTTAAATTTCTATCCAAATAGGGTGTCTCTTGCTAATTACCTTCCCATTTGAATCAGGGAATACATGACAAAGTTTCACGTAAATCTGGAAGCAGAAGAGATGCCAATTGCATCTCTTTCTGGGTGTGTGCGTGAGAGGGAAGTACTTGATGTATCACACCTTAATGAGTCCTTCTGTTTGAAGACTATTAGATAAGTGATATGAGGACCTGATATAGCTTTCTGGATAAGTGGTGTCTTCTCTATTGGTTCCCCCTCTGTTGCTATAAATAGGGGGCGGCAGATAAATTGATCATTCAATTCCTACATCCCTTATCCACTCCCTCTCTCCCTCTCTTACAACTCTAAGGTTTAGGACAAAGGCTTGTTCTTTTAAGACAAACCTATTTTTAATAGCTCTAAGGGTTTAAGAGGTCTAGAAGAAGGTGGTCAGGTCCAATGGATAGTTTTGAGAGGTTCAGACTTAGGTTTGGAAGAAAATCTGATCGACTGATGGCTAGTTGAGTTCTAGGAGCTAGAACTCTTGAAGCAAGGTGAAGAGAAGTGCTGTCCCTGGTTCGATTTTCATGTGGATCATCGTTGGAGGGCGAACACTTGGATACCTAGTAGAAGCTCTATCAAATTTAGATTAGCACTATAGGTATTCTTCTTATTTTAAGTTTAATTTAATTATACTTTGTTTGTTATAGTCAAGGGTTCTTGGGTATTAGGGTTTTGGTACGTCAGGTGTTTTGAATGAAAATTTTAAACATCTAGCCTTTCCTCTACGTCACCATAACTCAAAAATCTACAAATGGGTTAACAATTCTGTGGTAGTATTTCTTATTCTGTATGTGGATGATATTCTCTTAATCGGGAATGACGTCTCCATATTGCAGGGAATAAAGGTTTGGCTATCGTTTCAATTTTTCATGAAGGACTTGAGAGAAGCATCCTACATCCTGGGGATGAAGTTCTATTGAGATAGATCAAAAAAGATACTCAGATTATCTCAGTCCACATACATCGACATCGTGCTAAAATGGTTTAGTATGAAAAATTTCAAGAAAGACTATCTTCCAATGGGCCATGAAATTATACTCTTAAAGAAGGATTGTCTAAGAGAGGGAACGTATGAGTAGAATTTTATATGCTTCGACAGTAGATTTTATAATATACACTATGATATGTACAAAATTAGATGTGGCATACTTACTAGGGTTAGTGAGCAGATTTCAGTCTAATCCAGGAGAGAACCACTGGAAGGTTGTAAAAATCATCCTTAAGTATTTGAGAAATACTAAGAACTAGTAGCTCATTTATGGAGAATCTGATTTGAAACTTATGGAGTTTACAGACTCCAGCTTTCAGTCAGACCATGACGACAATAAGAGTGTGTCAGATTTTGTGTTTACCCTAAACAGTGGAGTATCTGCTAAAAAAATTTCAAGCAGCACACTATGGCCGACTCAGTGTACGAGGTAAAATACATCGCGACATCCGATGCTGTGAAAGAAGCTGTATGGTGGTGAAAGTTTATCGATGAGCTCAGAGTGGCACCCTCCCTAGATGGTTTGGTCCTATTATACTGCGATAGCACTAGTGCTATTGATCAAGCAAAGGAACCGAAGTCTCATTAGTGCACCAAGCACATACTGTACCGCTACCACTTGGTCTGAAAGATTATAGATTGAGATGATGTCGAGCTTCAGAAGATCAATGAAAAAGAGAATCTGACCGATCCATTTACTGAAGTCCTCAGTGTCAAGAAGTTTGAAGACAATAAAATAAAGATGGGTTTATGATACTGTACTGATTGGTTTTTGTCCAAGTGAGAGTTGTTGGAAATTATATCTCAAAGCCAATCGTCAGTCTGATGATGGTTGTGCTCATTTGTACTTGTATATGAATTATTTAATAATAAAAATTATTTAATATTTTTTATCATAAATATTTGCGTCTTTAATATGAACTCCTGGGTTGTGATGAAATCCTTAGGACTAATTTAAATAGAAGATTTAGTCCTTAAACTTGTTCGTGATCAAATGATATGTTATTACTAGAATGATAACAATATCAGGTGTAGGTCATTGTATGCCATATGAGTTGGTTGTCCTCTTAACTAAGGAGTGTAGAGATACTGGTATGGCATGCAGTGGAATATAGGAGTATATTTATACCAAATGTGACCAACTGCGGAGCACTCTAAGCACTCTACTGTCAAAAGTAGCTCATGAAGGGTATGGATATAAGTGTCCCTCCGACCTGAGATCACCATGGTGACTTACAAGCAACTCATTGTACTTTGATGCTGGACTATCCTAAATTTTTAATTCAGTAACAAAAAATTTTTGTGTGCAGTCAAGTACTTGTCAAGTCGATGCGTGAGTCAAGATGGGATTGATCTCTCTGAATACGTAAGAGTTAATGCATCAGTGTATTTTAATTTAGTAAAATTTTGATCAAGATAATCCATGTGATGGCTTTGAAAGGTTGAAATACAATGTGATTTACTATTTCAGGATTGATATTTAAATCCTAGGTCATCTTAAGCATTAGGGTTAAAAGGATGAATTATACGGTAACCATATGTTAGTAGGTTCTTGAATATTGCTTTGCAATTATTCAGCTTATCTGAACATCGGGTCTCATTGCTAGATGGCTATATCAATTAGTTCAAGAAGTTATTCTTATGCTACTGGCTTAGGTTCGAACCTATGGGATCACACTCAAAAGAAGTTACTAACTAACCATATGGCTGATCAACGATAGAGAATCATTCTAAGATTTAATCATCAATTTGATTGATGGTTAGCCTTATACAAAAGTTACAATCTATTATTGAAGGATTAATTAGTAATTAGATTATGATTAGCTTAATTTGATTGAGCAAAGTAATTTGGTTCAAGTGTAATTGAATTGAATTCAATTAAGATAACCTAATTGTTAAGGATGAATGATTCCTGATTTGATCAGGATTTGAGCTTAATTAAATTTTCATTTGATTAGGATTTAATTATTTTTGGGACCTAATTAGATTGGATTCAGATTGATCTAATTGGTTTAACCTAATTTGATTAGGTTGGAGACTTATTGGATGAAATCTTAGAGTCCAAAATAAATTGGACTCTTCACTACCACCAACCACCCTTATGCGCATGCCCTTCCCAATGCCAAATTTAGATTGGCATGATGGATCTCCTGTTGGGAGGCATAGGGGTTTCATACATACATTTCAAAAATTTTATAGTGAAAGAATATTAGATTAAACTATTTAATCTATAAATGCATGTGTAAGATCTAATCTTAAAACTTTTGCAAATAGATCTATGATATGAATTTATATGCATAAAAATTTGAATTTAAAATAAAAAGTATGTGAAACAAAAATCAGTATTCAGTAATAGATCTAATCTACTACTATTAGGATTCTGAATCCAATACCTAAGCATTGGTAGTCAAACTCCATGATTGATAATATGGATTTGAAAGTCTTTTCTGATCACTCATAGTCACACATGCGTCTAGCCTCTACAGATTGTCCACACGAAGCCCTCGGACTGATCAGCCCTCTGTGGGAGTGCTAGCTCGTGCAGTCGACTTCTGATGGTAGATTTGATTTGATTTTCTTCTTCGATCACCTCAGACCTTTTTGATATCGAAGATAAATTAGAGGAAGATGCTGGATGGTGGAGAAAAATTAGATGAAGACTCTCTTCTCTTTTGATTTTTCTCTCACTCAAAAACTCTAGAACAGTTCTAGGTCTCTCATTCGAGAGGAGATCGATCTCCTCCTTTGCACATGCCAAGATGGTATGAACGCACCCCAAACCTCATACCCCAAGAAGGATATTTGGCCCCTTTTTTCTTTTGATATCTCATGGTAAAAATCTTAGAGTCATTGGCACACAAAAATCAAGCATTTTTATGGTTACCAGCATCATCAGATTAGATAGGATAAGAGCCAGAGTTTGTTGCAATTCAAATCATTTTGAATTTCAATTTAACTCTAATATTTTCTCATCCTTATCTGACTTAAAGAGAGACCTACTAGAGAATTTTGGTGTGAAAAACATATGGGTGCTCTTCCTTTTTGTCGCACAAATCAGGGTCTTTCACAAGGTGCCGACATGTGGGAGGATAAGGATAAAGTATTAGGTTTAAATTCAAACCTTTTGAATCCAACTTAAAACAAACCTAATCCAATCCAAAGAGGGTGACAAAAAGCATGTTAGCTTCTAATTTTTTCATGCACAAACTAATTTTATGCAATGAGAAAAGGCATGGGTCTTTCTGGGTGGTGCAAGGGAGAGAATCCCATTCATTTGAGACTCTAGGGTTTAGCCAATTGGGTTTCTATCAAATCCAATTCAATTAAATTTAAATAAAATATAATAAATTTAATCTAATTAGACTCTCATAATCTTAATTAAATCTTAGTAAATTATTTGAGCCATAGATCCGATTAAATCAGGATCAATTCTTCCTTACCGATTAGGTCATCTCATAACCTAATCAGACTTAACCTGATTGAATCCAATTCAATGAGACTTGATCTAGACTTTAATACTCAATCAAATTAAGCTAATTAGTGATCTAATCACTAACTAATCCTTCATTAATGATAGAGTTCCAATCTAGTGGGACTCTTCACCAGAGTCCCAGTCCAGTGGGACTCTTTAGTAGAGTCTCCGTTTAGTGAGACTCTTTAGATTAGCCATTTGATCAGAGAAAAACTTCTAATATGTGTGACTCTATAGGTTCAAACCTAAACTAGTAGCACAAAAATAGATTTTTGTATCAATCGAAATAACTATCTAGTAATGGTACCTGATATCCGTATAGGCCGAATGTATGCAAAGCAACACTCAAGAACCTACTTGGATATAGTTATCGTATAATTCATCCCTTTGACCTTTGATTCTAGGATGACTTAGAGTTTAAACTATCAACTCTTGACAGTACATCATTATGTGTCTCAACCTAATAAATCTTGTGACTTCCTACAAAAACTGTTTTGGCCAAGATCTTACTAAATTGAAATATAAAGCATTCTCTCCAATCCTTTGGAGTGGTCAATTCCATCTTGACTCACTCACCGACTTCACAAATATTTGACTGTGCCTAGAAACCTTCCGATCCTGAATTAGAAATTCAGATAATCTAGCACCAAAGCATAGTGAGTTACTTACAAGTCACAGTGGTAATCTCAGGTTGGAGGGATACTTATACTCATATCCCTTCGGGGAGACTCTTGATAGTAGAGTGCTCCGGAGTAGGTTATGTTCAGTGAAATATACTCCTATATTTCATCTGCATGCCATACTAGCGTCTCCACATTCCTTGCTTAAGCGGACAACCAACTTATATGGCACCCAATGACCTACACTTAATATGTCTATCACCCTAGTAATAGCATATGATTTAGTCATAAACTTATTTAAGGATTAAATGATAAATCCTCTTTTATAGATTTAAAATAGTCCTAAAGATTTTCATCATAACACAGAAGTTCGATATAGAAGATGTACAAGCTTATGATGAAAATTATCAAATAAATATTTTATTAATCAATTTATATACAATTATATCAATTAGCATAATCGTTAACAGACTAACGATTGGCTTTAGGATATATTTTTCAACAACTCTCGCTTGTACTAAAGCCAATTGGTACAGTATCGTATACCCATCTTCATTTTGTGATCTTTGAACTCTTTTATTGTAAGGGCTTTAGTGAATGGGTGGGTCAAGTTCTCCTTTTCGTCAATCTTCTGAAGGTCGGTATCACCTCGATCTATGATCCCTCAAATAAGATGATAGCGATGTAGAATATGCTTCGTTCACTGATGTGCCTTCAGCTCCTTTGCCTGAGCTATGGCTTCAGTACTGTCGCAATAAAGCAGAACTGGACCATCGATGGAGGGTGTTACTCCAAGCTCGATGATAAACTTCCTCAACTACATAGCTTCCTTTGCAGCATCGGATGCCACGATATATTTCGCCTCGCATACTGAATCGACTATGGTGTACTGCTTGAAATTTTTTCAGTAGATAGCCCCACCATTTAGGATAAAGATATATCCTGACATACTTTTGCTATCATCATAATTTGATTAAAAATTGAAATTAGTGTATCCTGTGAGTTTCATGTCACATTCTCCATAAACGAGCCACTTGTCCTTAGTATTTCTCAAATACTTAAGGATGATTTTTGCAACCTTCCAATGGTTCTCATCTGGATCTAATTGGTATTTGCTCACTACTTTTAGTGAGTATGCCACATCCGATCTTGTACATATCATGACGTACATTATAGAACCCACTACTGAGGTATATGAAATTCTACTCATACACTCTCTCTCTTGAGAGGTTGTCAGATAATTTTTTTTCGAGAGAGAAATTTTATGGCCTATCGAAAGATAGCCTTTCTTGAAATTCTCCATGCTAAACTATTTCAATATGGTATCTATGTACGTAGATTAGAAGAGTCCGAGCAGCCTCTTAGATCTATCCCTATAGACCCTTATCCCTAGGATGTAGGTTGCTTCTCCTAGATCCTTTATAGAGAACTGTGACGACAGCCATACTTTTATTTCTTGTAATGTAGGGACATCATTTTTGATTAAGAGAATATCATCCACATATAAAATAAAAAATATAATTACGAAACCATTAGCACACTTATATATGCAGGATTCATCTCCGTTCTTAATAAAGCCATAAGTTCTGATCACCTTATTAAAATGTATGTTCCAACTCCTGGATGCCTGCTTCAATCCATAAATGGATCTCTGAAGCTTGCACATCTTGGACTCATCTGTGGATGTGAACCCTTCAGATTGTATCATACACACCTCTTCGTTTAGCTCTCCATTTAGAAAAGTTGTCTTCACATCTATTTGCTAGACTTCATAGTCCAGGTATACCGCTATCGCAAGCATAATCCGAATAAACTTGAGCATTACCATAGAAGATAACGTCTCATCATAGTCAACACCATAATGTTGACGATACCCCTTGGCAACCAGATGAGCTTTATAGGTCTCTACCTTTCCGTCTGCATACCTTTTCTTTTTGAAGATCTACTTACACCCTTTGAATTTTTTTTCTTTCAAGTGGATCAACCAATGTGCACACATTGTTGATCTTCATGGACTCTATTTTGAATTTCATGGCTTCTAGCCATTTTTCAGAGTCGGACCTCTACGTTGCATCCATATAGGTGACTGGATCTTCATTGTTCTCATTGAGCTCAACAGGATCTCCAACCCAGATCAAAAAATTTAAGTATCTATCTAGCTGACATGGTACTCTATCGGATCGCCCTAAGGATATTTGCATATTGGGCTTCAGGTTTGATTTTATCAAATTCGATTTAGATTCAGTCACTGGTGTTGGTTCTTCTACTTGTCGAACTTCATCAAGCTCGACTTTAGAGGCACTTATTTATTCATTAAATAATTTTTCCAAAAAATGTGCCTTACTACTGACAAATACCTTTTATTCAATAGGGAGGTAAAAGTAATATCTCCTCATTTCTTTGGGGTACCCTACAAAATTATACTTATCGGATCTAGATCCAAGCTTATCGGTTTGTAATCATTTGACATAAGTCGGACACCCCCAGACCTTAAGGTAAGTGAGACTCGGCCTACGCCCTGACCATATCTCATATGATATTTTACTATCTGACTTGCTCGAAATATTATTGAGCACAAAACAAGCTGTCTCAAGTGCAGATCACCAAAAAGAGATCGGCAGACTTGCAAACCCCATCATGGACTGAACCATATCCAACAAGGATCGATTCCTCTTTTCTGAAATACATTATGCTGTGGTGTCCCTGGTGGAGTTCGTTGTGAGAGAATCTCATTCTCTCCAAGATATATCAAAAATTCACTGGAAAGGTATTCACTCCCTCAATCAGACTGAAGAGTCTTATACTTTTTTCAGTTTGTTTCTCTACTTCATTACGAAATCATTTGAATATTTTAAATGATTCGGACTTGTGTTTCATCAAGTTGACATACCTATACGTAGATAGATCATCTGTGAATGTAATGAAATAGCTATACCCTCTTCTGACACTAATGTTCATAGATCCATATACATCACTATGTATTAGACCTAAAACTTTACTAGCTTGTTCACCTTTTCTAGTAAAAGGTGACTTAGTCATCTTTCCAAGAAGATAAGACTCACAGATCGGCAATGATTCACAATCATTGATATTGAGGATACCCTCTTGTGCTAACCTATTTATCCTGCTCTTGTTAATATGATCGAGCCTGCAATGCTAATGGTAGGTATCTGTGATATTATTTAACTTTGGACGTTTAGTTGGAGTGTACATTACACTCACAGGCTGTGACAAAATATAAATGTCATTTCTTAATTATCCTCACATTATTGTAATATCATTCATAATAATATCACAATAATCATTCTTTATTGATAAATCTTCCACTTGAAGAGACTGACTTGCGGCATAAGTACTAGACTTTGATAAAGGAATGGGGAGGCAGAGATATTTCATACTTGAATGGTAATCATAAAAAGATAAGAAAATCCTGCTATCAGAAAGTGCCTATTAAAGAAGAGGGACTCGATTAGAGGACTCATACAAGACTTATTCCAGACCTATCCCTTTGCATGCTTCTAAGGCTCATCTCTTCGATTGCTTTCTAGCTTGCTTGACTCTCGATCCCCTCTTTGCTTTCTGGCATATTCTACTGAGCTACCCCTTTCCACTCTAGCGAAAGGGCAGCTAAGTATCAAAAGATAGGAATAGAATAGCTGATCTTGACTCCTCTAGGTGCTCTACCTCTTCTTGTCTTGAAGGGAATTCACACACTGGATGAAGGCATTTCAGATCAAAAACTAATAACTAATTTTTGGCTAAACCTCGTGTTCCAACCAAGTCTTACAACCAATCGTATCGTCCTGATCACTGATCAACGGGATTAGATCCCGGGTACAGAAAAGACCCTGAGTAGCTTAGCTAAAGGCATCTTTCCACCTTTTCTTCTCTCTTCGATTTCAAACCTTGTAACTAAGGGCTCAGTCAGTCTGAAAGGATATGGCTCCTAGTGGTTCTGTTGTCAGGAAAGAGCCAAGAAGAAAGCCAGACCGGCATTATGCTTCTTTATTAGATGAGGAAGTCGATACAATCAAAAAGAAAGTGCTGGAAGGTATATTTTTTCTTTCTCCTTTTACAGTAGCTTTCTTGGATAGAGGAGAAAATGATGGAAAACTTTTTGTGATGGATCTTCCCTGAACCTTGTGAGGTCTTGGTCCTGGATGCGCTTTCTGCCTTCAAACAAACTATAACCATTTTTGGCCAAAAGGCCAACAGAGATTATATTCATCAAGAAAGATAGACAATAGTGACAATAACTTAAAATGACACTGTTGGGTATAAAATACCCACAGCCGAAGTCCTCAGCGGAATCAACTACATGACAACTCCGCCCGGACTCCTACGGGAGCCGGGCTCCGTCACTGATAATTTCAACAGCGAGTAGACTCCGCCCGGACTCCTACGGGAGCCGGGCTCCGTCCTCAGCAGAAACAGCTACAAGCAGACTTCATCCGGACTCCTACGGGAGCCGGACTCCGCCAACAAGGTCAACCACAAGCGGACTCCGCTCGGACTCCTACGGGAGCTGGGCTCCGTCCTCAACTCCAACCGCTGGTAAGCCCCTGTCCGGACTCCTACGGGAGCCAGACTTCTCCTTTGACTTTGATTGCAGAGAGACTCCACCCGGACTCCTACGGGAGCCGGGCTTCATCCTCAACTCCAACAGCTGCAAGCAGACTCTGTCCGGACTCCTACGGGAGCCGAACTCCGTCAACAACGTCAACCGCAAGCGGACTCCGCCTGGACTCCTACGGGAGCCGGGCTCCGTCCTCAACTCCAACCACTGGTAAGCCCCTGTCCGGACTCCTACGGGAGCCGGACCTCTCCTTTGACTTTAATTGTAGAGAGACTCCACCCAGACTCCTACGGGAGTCGGGCTTCGTCCTCAACTCTAACAGCTGCAAGCAGACTCCGTCCGGACTCCTACGGGAGCCAGACTCCGCCAACAACGTCAACCGCAAGCGGACTCCGCCCGGACTCCTACGGGAGCTGGGCTCCGTCCTCAACTCCAACCACTGGTAAGCCCCTGTCCGGACTCCGACCGCTGCCGAACTTCAGCCAGCAGATCTGCACTCCCAGGCCACAATCACGGCCACGATCCTGCTCCACTTCCTGCGGTGGATTCCGTGCAGCTCTATCACCCCTGTTGCCCAGCTATGCAACCCAAGAGGGGGGGTGAATTGGGTTTCTAAAAATTTTAAGCCCAACTGATTACTTATGAAGAACAAAACAAAGACTTTAATTCAATATTAATTACCTAAAGCAGGAATGCAAAAATATAATAAAGAAATAAAGTGAAGCGATAAAGCACACCACAAACACAAGAATTTATAGTGGTTCGGTGCTAACCTTGCACCTACATCCACTCCCCAAGATCCTACTTGAGAATTTCAATCCACTATACTTTGTATTCAACCCGAATACAAAACGTCGGAAACTCCGACACTAGCTATCTCAAGCTAGATCACTTATTTCCCGGGTACAAGTAAACCCAAAATACTCTGATTTCAGGTTCGGATCAACCTTTCCTTGTTTTGGAAATCCTCCAAAAACAAGAACAATTACTTACAAGAGTAAGAGAATTTAAAGCACAAATTAATACAATAACAGCTCCTTAAATGAGCGAATATAACAATAAAAACTTTACTCAAATGAAGAAACCCTTTTTGAATTTTCTCAAGATGGATGAACGCTTGAACGAATGCTTAAGAAGAGGTTGATCGTTGATTGAAGATCTCTTGAAAGCTTTGAAAGATCTCTTGATCAAGATTGAACAATAGGCTTGAAAGATCCTTTCTTTGAATGCTCTTGCTTTTCTCTTTCACAATCTCTCTTGTATATTGTGGATCCTCTCTCTTTTTCTTTTTGGATATTTCGTTGATCTCAGACTTTTTCGTGCAGATTTCGGATCCTCTCTATTCTCTTTGATCTCACGTTTGATCTCTATTTAATCTGCAATTTCTTTCACCATTTTAAGCATTTTACAGCATTAGAAGCAAGAGAAAATAATTTAGGCAGATAAAGAGCCGTTAGAGCAATTTTAGGAAGCATAAAAGGCAATTAAAACGGGCAAAAAAATAGCCGTTGCTGACATTTTCCGTCGCAGGGATCGACTCATGAGTCGACTCATGCATCAGGAGTCGACTCATGAGTCGACTTTTGTTGCATTTACCAGAGAATGCGTTTCTGGAAATTCTTGGCTCAAATCAGCAGGGTCGACTCATGAGTCGACTCATGCCTTGTGGGTCGACTCATGAGTCGACTCACAGGTCGTGCCAAGCCAGAAAACTAGCGTGCCAAAGAGAATTTTTGCATGCCAATCAGCTCACAGTGCCATGAGTTGACTCATGAGTCGACTCATGCACTTCAAACCTTCATAACTTCAAAAATATAAGTCCAAAAAAATGAAATTTTCACCAATAGTTTTTAAATCATTTGTTTTATCAAATGATACTATCAAATCAGAATTTTAGTGAAATTATGATTTTAAAATTATTTGTACCCCTTCAATCTGCTTTGTAATCATCAAAATTAATCTAGGAACAACAATCTCCCCCTTTTTGATGATGACAAAATATTTGAACAAAAATATTTATGTGAATGCATTAATTTCAAAAGAATACATTATAGGTGTATATGCTTGAAAAGAGTACGATTCTTTTGGCATGTAATATAAATAGTCATATGCAAAAATAATTTATCCATTTGCTTAAGGGTTTGAAGATATGCTCATTTGATTATGTGATTTTGGTGTTAGAGCAGAAAACTTTTTTTGTTATCAGATTGAGCTCTATTTTGAAAATTCCATTCTCATTTGATTTTAGTTTTAGCATCAGAGCAAAAAAAAAATACTTATGTGCTTAAAAAAATTATGTGTGCCAAAGTATGTTTAAGAGTTGATTTTGAGCTTAAGTGTATTAACTCATTTTGAGCTTAAGATATATCAGAGCAAGAGAAAAGAAATAAATTTTGCAATGTATCAGAGCAAGAAAAATAATTTTTACAATGTTATCAGAAAAGATTTTACAATGTATCAGAGTAAATGTTATAATATATCAGAAAAAATTCCACACTGTATCAGAGCAAATGTTATAATATATCAGAGAAAATTTCACACTATATCAGATTAAATTTTATTATGTATCAGAGCAAGTTAAAAGAAATTTTAGGGTGTATCAGAATAAATCAAATTTCTTAAGATGTATCAAGGTAAATTTCAAAAGATATATCAGAGCAAGTTTGAATTTTGAAATATATCAGAGCATATAAAAAATTACTTATTTGCATTGTACTTATGATTTTGCTTTTGATGGATGGCTTTTTGTTTAATTTCTGTCTGATATCAAATTTCTCAAATTTTTGTTTAATTTCTCTCCCTTTTTGATTAATTTATCAAATTTTTGTTTAATTTCTCCAATATTTGTTTAATCTTCCAATTCTTGTTTTTGTTTAATTTCTCCAATATTTGTTTAATCTTCCAATTCTTGTTTTTGTTTAATTTCTCCAATTTTTGTTTAATTTTAATTTTTGTTTTTGTTTAATTTCTCCCCCTTTTTGACATCATCAAACATGGTTAACTCTTCCTTTTTCAGAAACATTCTTTAATTTCTTCCCCTTTAGAGTTTTTCACAGATGTTTGCTCCCCCTTAATATAGCAATTATCAACAGCAAACAACAACAAAGAGAAGACAATATTTCAACAAGAAGAAAATATATAACCAAAATATGATCGATATCATTACAAAAAGGTAAAAATATAAGTAAAAGATGATTCCATTAAAATCATAATTGTTTCAATACATAGTTCATATTATAAAAATCAACCAGCTAATTGTCAATACATGGCCCCAAGGTACAGATCCTAGAACAAGATACTAACTCCTAGGACCTAGTAATGATCAAGACAAATCATGGATCGGAGTCATCAGATATGGTATGAGAAGCTGATGGATCAGAAGTGCGTCCTCTACCCCGTCTGCCTCTGGCATGAGCAGGAGAACGAGATGAACTGGGAGGCTGAGAACGCTGAGATGCTAAGGACTGAACAGAAAGGGTGAGTCTGATAGAATCAAGTACGTTCAGTGCTCTGAAAACAGATTGAAGTAGAGCAGTGAACTGAGTGATAGCATGCTCACTCGATCCTCGGATCTCTTTCCTCAGTAGCTCATATCCACCTTCTAGTGCTCCTCTGAGTCTGCCAGCCTCTGCAGTGAGGTCTGTGACCTCAATAGTTGACTCCTGTGGCTTGGGATGGGCCAAAGCAAGGACTTGCCCCTGCAAGTCAAGAACTCTGCCAGTCAGTCTCCAGACTGTGTCCTCAAGCTGCTGTATCCTGATGGACTGATCTGAAATCATCTGAAATACAGTGGAGATGTGGGGAGTAATGGTCTGATCAGAAGAGGTGGCTCCAGGTGCAAAAGAAGTACTACCCCACTGACTAGACAGCAAAGAAGACACACGCTGTGAAATATGCTCGATCTGATCGTCAGCCAGTCTGAACTCTGAATGAGGTGCTCTGCTCTCTGGCTGATACACTGGTGTGGGCATCCTAGTAAACTCTGAAGGGCCAGCCTCTGTATCAGGAAAGAACTGGGTATCTGGTGATGCTGCCCTGAAGTCATGTACAGGAGAAGATGGACCTTCTTCTTCTACTCTGCCTTCAGTTCTGTCCTCAGCTCTTATTTCAGCTTTATCCTCAGCTCTTTCTTCAGAGCCCTTGATCCAACCACCATCAGTCTTTGTAATTCCCATTCGGTGCAGGCTGTGTTGGTTGAAAGTGTCCACATGTGAGAGCTTGGTAGGTGCCTCCCCCTCACAGCTAACTCCAAACCTCCTAAATACTCTAGTAAGGGCCATACCATAAGGCAAGTGTGCCTTGGATCTGTTCAAAGTTTCTCTCATGGCCTCTATCATAAGTGCAGGGAGGTTTAGGGGGGTCTGAGTGATGACATGAAACATGACACATACATCTCTGCTGGAAAGTAAGTCATGTCTACCACTCCTAGGAAAGAAGAGCTTTGTTACCATCTGATGCAGGACCCTCATCTCAATGGACAAAATCTTTGCTTCCAATTTGTTTAAACTTCCTGAATAGGTTTCTCCTAAGATAATTCTGATCCCCTCTTCTTTTACTGGGTGTTCCATATATGAGTATCCTTCACTAGGCAACTGAAGTATTTCTCCCAATATCCTAGAATCCAAGCATATATCAATTCCCTTGACAGTTGAAGTCACTGACCCACTTCCATAATGTAGGTTCTGGTAGAATTCTCTAACTAGGTCAACATAGGTGACTTCCTTAAGGGAGCAGTAGAGTTCCCATCCTTGGTTTTTAATTTTACTTGCAAAAGTAAAACCTTCTTTCTCAAAGAACCGAAAATCTATATTTTTCCCGGTTTCTACTTTTCTATCAGAAAGAGGATTTACACTGGGGCTTATGGAGGATTGAGAGGGACCTTGAGCAGGTACTGAAACTGGAGTGGGAGCAGTTGAAGACTGAGCATGCCTTTTCTTTCGAACAATTTTTTCAGGCTCACGGATTGATTTTCTTCTTTGGGGAAGCTTCATCTTTGAAGCCATATCCACTATAGTAGCAGGCAAGGAGACTTGAATTCAGTGGAGGAGGGATCACAAGAGAGAAAGGAGGGATTTTGGTGGAGAAAAGAAGTGGATTTTGGAAGATTGGTGAAGTGCTAGGGCACGTTCCAACCGCGCCAAGCAATGCGAGAAAGCCCGAAAAGTTCCTTTCTAAGGTGACGATTTTTGGTGGAGTGGAGGAGGGAGAATTGTCTCGAAATTAATCCTTGGATTTGGAGCAAAAAGAGTTGGAGAAGATGGCTTTTGGAAGAAGGACGATGGGAAGATGAGTCGTCTCACAAACAGTAACCCTTATAAAAACAATGAACCCGTTGAAAGTTGGTGGGATTTACAAGTTTGCCATTGAGTCGACTCATGGGGGTCGACTCATGAAGTTTAGAAATTCAGAAAAAATGCAAATAAATTTCAAAAAATTCAAAATTTTGGGTGGAGGAATTTTGCTTAATGATAAGTTTTTAGAATGATAAATTTGAGCTTTTGGGACCAGGATAGTTGTTGAAAATTGGGCTCTAAGAATATTTGATATCAATTAAGAGAAGTTTAGGCATATGGATCTAGAATTCTTAGATTTCTCCTAATTTCACAGAATCTATCCTCACTAAGGGCCTTTGTAAAGATATCAGCTAATTGATTTTCAGTGCAAACATATTCAAAAATTACATTTTTGTTTTGAACATGTTCTCTTATGAAATGATGTCTTATTTCAATATGTTTAGATCTTGAGTGTTGAATTAGATTTTTAGATAGATTTATGGCACTTGTGTTGTCACATCTTATTGGTGTTTCATTAAGTTTGATTCCAAAATCTTCGAGTTGTTGCTTAATCCATAAGATTTGAGCACAACAACTTTCGGCTGCAATGTATTCGGCCTCAGCCGTAGACAGTGCCACCGAATTTTATTTCTTGCTAAACCATGAGATTAGGTTAACTCCAAGAAATTGGCAAGTTCCACTTGTGCTTTTTCTATCTAATTTACATCCAGCAAAATCAGCATCTGAATATCCTAATAAATTAATTTGTGAGTCCTTAGAGTATCATAACCCTAGAGTTTGAGTACCATTTAAGTATCTAAGGATTCTTTTAACAGCATTCAAATGAGATTCCTTAGGATTAGATTGATATCTAGCACATAAACAAATACTAAACATGATATCAGGCCTGCTTGCAGTTAAATATAGTAATGAACCAATTATACCTCTATAGTATTTTAAGTCTACGCTTTTACCTTCATCATCCTTGTCAAGCTTACATGAGGGACTCATTGGTGTGCCAATTGGTTTGCAGTTCTCCATTCCAAATCTTTTGAGTAGTTCCTTGGTGTACTTGCTTTGGGTGATGGAGATTCCCTCTTTTGATTGTTTGATTTGGAGTCCGAGGAAGAAGGTGAGTTCTCCCATCATGCTCATTTCGAACTCTCCTTGCATAAGCTTAGCAAAGTCTTGACAAAGGGATTCATTAGTAGACCCAAAAACTATGTCATCAACATAAATTTGTATAATTAGCATATCATTTTGATTTCTTTTAATAAAAAGGGTTGTATCTACATTACCTCTTGTAAAACCATTATTTAGTAAAAATTTACTTAGCCTTTCATACCATGCTCTAGGTGCTTGTTTTAATCCATATAAAGCTTTATTTAATCTAAAGACATGATTAAGAAAAGCATGATTTTCAAATCCACGGGGTTGTTCTACATATACTTCTTCAGAGATATATCCATTTAAAAATACACTTTTAACATCCATTTGAAATAATTTGAATTTCATAAAGCAAGCATATGCAAGTAGAAGTCTAATAGCTTCTAATCTAGCAACAGGTGCAAAGGTTTCATCAAAATCAATTTCTTCTTCTTGATTATATCCCTTAGCAACCAGTCTTGCTTTATTTCTAATTACATTTTCATGCTCATCTAATTTGTTTCTAAAGACCCATTTTGTGCCAATTATTGAATAATCTTTAGGTCTTGTCACTAAGGTCCAAACATTATTTCTTTCAAATTGATTAAGTTCTTCTTGCATAGCATTAATCCAGTTATGATCATTTTCAGCTTCTTCAAAAGTTTTAGGTTCAAGTTGAGATACAAAAGCACAATGATTAAGTACATCTCTAAGTGAAGAACGTGTTTTTACCCCATGCATAGGATCACCGATAATTAACTCCTTAGGGTGGTTGTGAACATACCTCCATTCCTTGGGTAGGTCATTTGTACCTTGAGGTTGTTCTTGAATTTCTTCACTTCTCTCATCTTGTTTATCTTCTTGATCCTTGTCTTCTGGAGTTGCTGAGTCTTTCAGAGTGATCTCCTTCATACCTTCTGTTGGGTATAAAATACCCACAGCCGGAACCCACGGCGGAACCGCCATCAGCAAGTGCAGCTCCGCCCGGACTCCTACGGGAGCCGGGCTCCACCGCTATCAGCAAGTGCAGCTCCGCCCGGACTCCTACGGGAGCCGGGCTCCACCGCCATCAGCAAGTGCAGCTCCGCCCGGACTCCTACGGGAGCCGGGCTCCACCGCCATCAGCAAGTGCAGCTCCGCCCGGACTCCTACGGGAGCCGGGCTCCACCGCTATCAGCAAGTGCAGCTCAGCCCGGACTCCTACGGGAGCCGGGCTCCACCGTCATCAGCAAGTACAGCTCCACCCGGACTCCTACGGGAGCCGAGCTCCACTGTCGACATCAGCGCAGCTCCGCCCGGACTCCCACAGGAGCCGGACTCCGCTCTCAGTATCAGCGGCTGGTAAGCTCAATCTGGACTCCTATCAGAGCCGGATTTCACCCTTAACTTTGTTTGCAGTGCAGCTCAGCCCGGACTCCTACGGGAGCCGGGCTCCACCGCCATCAGCAAGTGCAGCTCCGCCCGGACTCCTACGGGAGCCGGGCTCCACCGCCATCAGCAAGTGCAGCTCTGCCCGGACTCCTACGGGAGCCGGGCTCCACCGCTATCAGCAAGTGCAGCTCAGCCCGGACTCCTACGGGAGCCGGGCTCCACCGCCATCAGCAAGTACAGCTCCGCCCAGACTCCTACGGGAGCCGAGCTCCACTGTCGACATCAGCGCAGCTCCGCCCGGACTCCCGCGGGAGCCGGACTCCGCTCTCAGTATCAGCGGCTGGTAAGCTCAATCTGGACTCCTATCAGAGCCGGATTTCACCCTTAACTTTGTTTGCAGTGCAGCTCAGCCCGGACTCCTACGGGAGTCGGGCTCCACCGCCATCAGCAAGTGCAGCTCCGCCCGGACTCCTACGGGAGCCGGGCTCCACCGCCATCAGCAAGACAGCTCCGCCCGGACTCCTACGGGAGCCGAGCTCCACTGTCGACATCAGCGCAGTTCCGCCCGGACTCCCACGGGAGCCGGCTCCGCTCTCGGTATCAACTGCTGCTCCGTCAGGACTCCTACAGAAACCAGGCTCCGGCCGTTACCGAGCTCCAATCGACAGATCCGCGCCTCCTGACAGGCCCTCAAAATGGCCACGACCCTGCTCCACTTCCTGTGGCGGACTCCACGCAGTACCATCATTCCCTGACAAGCCGCAGTGGCCATAGCCGCCCTGCTCCACTTCCTGTGGCGGACTCCGCACAGCTCCACTATCCCCTGGCAAGCCACAGTGACCGCCACGAACCTGCTCCACCTCCTGCGACGGATACCATGCGATTCTCTTGACAACGGACGCTGCTCCACCCCTCGTAACAGACTCCACGTGGCGGGTCGAGGTGATGCCCACGTATCTGCTCCATTATATTTTGCAATCAATTCCCCTGACCATGGGCGGCCCACTACCAGGCGGTTACAAACGTCGCCATCAGTCCGTTGCCTCCCCCGCCTATAAAAGGGGGACTCAGATACGTTATTCTTTAAGCTCTTTTTCCTTATCTCAAAACTCTGCTAAACTCTCCATTCGAGCACTCCATTCTTGTTGAGGCAGAGAACTGACTTGAGCGTCGGAGGGTCTTGCCGGAGCAACCCCACCTCCGGTTTAGACTTCCCTTGCAGGTCCCGACGGCGACCGCGGCTTCCTCAACTCCAGCTTCTCCGGCGCAGGCGGATTTTTGCACCAACAGGATTGGCGCTAGAGGAAGGGGCCTGTGTCTTCGCAGCACCCTTGTTCTTGAAGGAGCGCTCAACGGAGCCGTCTCCGGCCATCTCTCCGTCATCTACTCCTAATCCTCCCCCACGAGATCGACACCCGATGCCTCCGCGCAGGGCATCCACCGGCGGTCCATGGCCTCCGCGCCAGATCTCAGGCTCCGGCCTCCCCTCCCGTTTCTCAGCCAGCTCCTCCTCCCCCTCCGGCGACGGCGGTCGGCGCGGAGCAGTTTGACTTGCTGGCACAGCAGGTCAAAGGCCTCGTCGAGGCCGTACAGGCCATGCAGCAGCAGCCGCCGCAGGCGTCGGCGCATCCGGAAGGGGCATCTCCGGAATGCCAGAACCCGGCGGTGGGGCAGGCCACCTGGGCCAGCCGCCCCGTCCTTCCCGGGAAGGCGAATCCAAGGGTGGAGAGCCCTCAATCGGACCACGACTCCACCCCTGGGAGATCCCTGCCCCCGTTCTGCCAAAGGACCCTCGAGACTCGAAGTCGAGAGGATTTCCTGGACCGGAGGCTCCAAGAGATGAACCGGTGGATCGAAGAACTCCGCCATGCGCCTCCCACTTACGGTGAGGATATCTGTACTGACCCTCCCTTCTCCCAAATGATTATGCAGGAACCGATCCCGCCGAATTTCAAGCTTCCTCAGTTCGAAAGCTACGACGGGACGTCGGACCCGGTCGATCATCTGGAGGCCTTTCGAACGATGATGCTGCTCCACGGTGCTCCTGACGCCATCTTGTGCCGGGCTTTCCCGTCTACCTTGAAGGGAGCAGCAAGAAACTGGTACTCAGCTCTGAAGCCGGGTACCGTATTCTCCTTTGACCAAATGAGCCATCAATTCGTGGCCCATTTTGTCAGCAGCCGACGTCCCCGAAAAGGTTCGGAGTCCCTCATCAACATCAAGCAGAGGGAAGGGGAGTCCATACGGGCCTACATCAACCGCTTCAACATCGCGGCATTGGAAGTCCGGAACTTGGACCAGTCGGTTGCCATGGCCGCCCTGAAAGGCGGCCTTCAGAAGAATGATCTCTTATACTCCCTGGAGAAGAAGTACCCCAGGGATTTCGCTGATCTGCTGGCTCGGGCTGAAGGATACGCCCAAGCTGAAGAGGCCTTCAGAATGAAAGATGAAGAGACTACGAGGGAGCGCCAGGCGGGAAATTCTGGTAAGCTCGCAGTTGAGAAGAGGCCAAAGGAAGCCCGGCCTCGCTCCCGATCCCCTCCTGGGCATAAGCGCGCCTATACTCCCCCGGGCACGCAGGCGAGGAGCCCGGACAACAGGTTTCGACGGGGTTCCCCTCCAGGGAAGTTCCGCAGCTACGTCCCCCTCAACGCCTCGAAGGCCCAGGTACTGATGGAGGTCAGGGAGCTGCTTCCTAGGCCAGAGAGGATGCGCACGCACCCCGGGAAGTGCAACCCCAACAAGTTCTGCCTCTACCACCGGACCACGATCACGACACCGAAGAGTGTATCCAGCTCCAGGACGAGATCGAGGAACTCATCCGGCGAGGTCGGCTTGACAGATTCATCCGCCGCCGGCCTAAGGGTAGAGGAGACCGGCCAAGAGCCCTCCCACCGCCCGAACCGCAGAAAAGGGAGGAGCAGCCCGGGGACCAGCCTCCTATCGGGACCATCGACTCCATCGCCGGAGGGCCTCAAGGAGGAGCGGGAGAACTGTAAATGTATTGCTTACTATTTCGTTTTGAATCTACTTTTCTTTCTAGCTAACGCGCTCCTCCTACTTAACGCGGATGTATTATGACTGGATATGACCCCTCCAAAAACAACGGCCATGTCGGGAACAGGAGGAGAACCTCGTCCTGACATGAGCAAAGTCAAAGGCCCGGTTCTTTTAGATCGGATGGGGGGAGAGGCCCTACAACGCCCTAATGTGCCCCCACAGCCCTGTTAGAGACAGGAGGAGAACCTCGCCCTAACTTGAGCAAAGTCGAAGGCCCGGTTCTTTTAGACCGGATGGGGGGAGAGGCCCTACAAAGTCCTAATGTGCCCCCACAGCCCTATTAGGGACAGGAGGAGAACCTTGCCCTAACTTGAGCAAAGTCGAAGGCCCGGTTCTTTTAGACCGGATGGGGGGAGAGGCCTTACAACGCCCTAATGTGCCCCCACAGCCCTGTTAGGGACAGGAGGAGAACCTCGCCCTAACTTGAGCAAAGTCGAAGGCCCAATTCTTTTAGACCGGATGGGGGGAGAGGCCTTGCAACGCCCTAATGTGCCCCCACAGCCATGTCAGGAACAGGAGGAGAACCTCGTCCTGACATGAGCAAAGTTGAAGACCCGGTTCTTTTAGACCGGAGGGGGGAGAGGCCTTACAGCGCCCTAACGCGCCCCCACAAGCTAGGCTGATAACGAGAACCTCGTGCCAGCTCAAGCAAAATGGAAGACCCGGACTCCTACGAGAGCCGGGTTCCGCCACCAAGGTAAGCTTCGCCCGGACTCCTACGGGAGCCGGGTTCTGCCACCAAGGTAAGCTTTGCCCGGACTCCTACGGGAGCCGGGTTCCGCCGCCAGGAAAGCTTCGCCCGGACTCCTACGGGAGCCGGGTTCCGCCACCAAGGTAAGCTTCGCCCGGACTCCTATGGGAGCCGGGTTCCGCCGCCAGGAAAGCTTCGCCCGGACTCCTACGGGAGCCGGGTTCCGCCGCCAGGAAAGCTTCGCCCGGACTCCTACGGGAGCCGGGTTCCATCGCCAGGAAAGCTTCGCCCGGACTCCTACGGGAGCCGGGTTCCGCCGCCAGGAAAGCTTCGCCCGGACTCCTACGGGAGCCGGGTTCAGCCGCCAGGAAAACTTCGCCCAGACTCCTACGGAAGCCGGGTTCAGCCGCCAAGAAAGACTTCGCCCGGGCTCCCAAGAAAGCCGGGTTCCATCCGCTACTTCGCCAGCAAGGGTTAAGAATGGTGGCGAGGCTTGGCCATATGACGAGATCGGATGGAAGGGAAGAGCCCCTTCCCACGACGACCTCTAAGCCAAACAGGCCAAACGACGAGAAAGGGTCAACGAACGACAATATTGGTGCAACGCGCGGACAAGGTAACACAAAGTGCTTTTTCCTCATTTCCGATATATGTACTACAGGGCCAAGACGGCCAGAGAAAGAGGGACAAAACGACAAGAGAAAAAGGGGCAGCTACAAAAAGGGGGTGACTACAAAAGAACTCTAAGGAGGTCCTGCTCCCTCTAACCTAGGGTGATCACCTCCATCCCTCGACCAGGACTGCCTCAGGCTCTCCACCGTTTCCTCTAGTTCTTCCTTCTTTTGCAGCATATCCTGGAGCGCCTGACGAAGTCGCCGGCTCTCAGCCTCCGCTTCCCGATGCCACTTCCGCAAAACTTCGGACTCCGCCTCTGCGTCCGCGACGGCCTTCCGCTCAAGCCCCAGTTGGATTTTTACTTGTTGGAGCTCGGCTGTCTTCTCCCCAAGGGAGACAGAAATTCCTTCGACGGTGCCTCTCAAGGCTTGGAGCTCTTCGGCATCTTGGGCGTTAGCAAGCTGCACCCTAGTAACCAACTGCCCCTGGAGACGAACAACCTCGTCCGCCGCCCGACGGAATCTCCCTTTGTACTCCTCTACCTGCCGTCGCCAGCTGGCCCGCTGCACATCGTGGCTCACCTCAGCATCTTGAAGCTGCGTCTGGAGGTCGGAAACTTTTTGTGACCATATCTGCTCGTCCCGCGCTGTGAGCCGGGATGAGTTCCCTTCCAGTTGGCCGATCCTCCTCTTCGCAGCTGACAGCTCCACCTTAAGGGCGCTGATCCTGGCTTCTTGAGCCCAAGTTCGGTCGCTGGCGCTCTTCGTGCATTCCTCGAGCTCCTTTGCGAAGTTCGCCTTCCTCCGGCTGTAGTCCATGATTGCTTTCACTTGGAGACTCCTGAAGTGGGCGGCCTCAGCGGCGGCCTCGGAATAGCATTTTTTCGACTTACGGAGCTCGTCCTCCGACTTTTTCAACTTCTTCGACAGGTGAAGGACCTCCTTTTTTAGCTGTTGGATAGTTGACTTCAGCGGGATACCCAGGGGCAAGGGGAGTGCTTCGGCGGGACACTGCCATCGGAAGAAGCAAACGTCAAAGACCAACTTATTACAAGAAGAAAGGCAGAAAAGAAGGAGCGGGGGGAAGGAAAGGCCATCCAATAAGAAATTCAACTTTATTGATTAATTTTGAAGACAAGCGGAAAGGAAATATGGCGACAAAAGAAAGATACAAGATCGGAGGTCTCAGACCTCGGGGGCAGGGGGTGGAGAGCTCGGCACGGGGGGCGCGACTGCGGCAACAGCAGACGAAGGGGCGGCCTCGTCGTCAGACTCCTCCAAAAAACCGAGATCAAGGTCGGGGTATCTGCTGGCCACCCTCTCTCGACAGAGCTCGAACCCCTTGGTGAACGCCTCCAGGCCGAACTGGACGTTCAGCTCCCTCATCTCCGCGGAGGCCTTGAACTCCTCCACCGCAAGGGTCCTGGCCTTCGAGACCAGAACCGGAGTTTGCTCGGCCAGATGGGCGACCTCGGCCTCCGCCTTCCTTGCCGACTCCTCCAAGCTTCGCCTCTCCTCCTCCCGGACTCGTCTTTCCTCTTCCCGGTCTTGTCTCTCTCTCTCCAGGGCCTCCCGGAGGGCGGCCACCTCGGCCGTCTTCGCTTGAAGACGAGCAACCTCGTCTTGGCAGCGCTCCTCCGCCCGAAGAAGATCCCTTCTCATGCGGCCCGACACCTCGACATAGGCGAAGAGCTGGTGCCCGATCTGCAGGGACAGATAGAGAATCACAACGAAGACCGAGCAACTGTGCCAGTAAAAATCCGCTTACCTCAAGAAAGGACCCCAAGGTGTCCCAGGCCCGCTGCTCGGGATCGGCACGGTCAATCCTCTCCACGACATCGGACAGAATGCAACCATCGAGCAGCCGACGGATCAGAGCCTTGTCGTTGAAGGGGTTCTCCGATCCCCCCTCGGAGCAGACGGACTCATCTGCAGCGGTTCGGTGACTGCTCGGCCGGTGGGCCACCGATTTTCTCCTCCTCCCCGCGGCGGGCGCCTCCACGGGGCGGACCTCCGGAATGGGGACCCCGTCGGCGGGCTCCTTGAGGGAGCCCGGGGGGCCGCTGGCTCGGCATCCGAAGGAATGTCGATTACCGGGGTCGCCTGGGCGGGGGCAGCCAAGCTCGTCTCCTCCACCCTGGCCCTCTTCGCCGAGCCAGAGGTCGTCGCGCCCTTCCTTTTCTGGGCTCTCATGGCCTTGGCGAGCATCCGTGTGGCTTCGGCGTCCATTGCTAAAAAAAAAAAAAAAAAAAAAAGAAAAGGAAAAGAAGAAGGAAAAAGCGGCATCGATCAGTCCAGAGTCAAAAAAAAAAAAAAAAAAAAAAGAGAAGAAGAAAGGAAAAAGAGAAAGAGAAAAGAGGAGAGAAAGAAAGAGAGAGAAGAAGAAGACAAGAAAAGGAAAGATATATACTTGCTGGATCCTGAGGGCTCAGGCCGATGTTGAAAAGAAGCTGCTCCCTCAGTAGGTTCGGAAGGGAAGGAGCGGGGTAACTCAGGAGCTTCTGGGCGGCCTGAAGGTCATCCTCTCCCAGGCTAGGAGCCCGGCGGACGGAATCCCTCAGAGACCCCCAAGGGGGCAGGCCCAGTTCCAGGGTCGGACAGTAAATGAAGAGAAATTTCCCCTTCCAGTTGTGAATCGAAGAAGGGGCGCCCTTCAGCAACCCCTTTTTACCGAACTGGGGGGAGAAGTACCACCAGTCCTTCGCTGAAGGATGGCGTTTGAAGGTGTAGAAATGTCTGAACAGGGAGAGGGAAGGCTGGACCTCGGCTATGTGAGAGAGAGAGAGAAATCCTATCAAAAACCTAAAGGAATTCGGGGCGACAGAGGCAAGAGAAATGTCTAAGAAACGAAAGAAGGCGGCAACAAAAGCAGGAAGCGGAAGCCGGAGTCCGGCACGGAATGCCTCCTGGTACAAACAAAAGCGACCAAGAGGGGGAGCGCTGGCCCGGTCAGAGGGGCCAGGAAGCTCCAGGTCGTACTCTGAAGGGACCCCGTACCGAGCCCTTATCAGGAGAAGTTCGTCCGGAGTCGACGAACAAGGAATGGCGCCCGATGCAAAAACCGGGCGAGGCCCTGCTCCGAATGCGGGTTCATCCGCAGAGACAGGGGCCTGGGGGTTTGAAGCAGAAGAACTCCCAGAACTTGCGGGGGCAGAAGAATCGGAAGACATTTTTCTTTGGGGAGAACCTAAAGGACCCTAGAAAAGCAAGACGAGAGGGGAGGGAGACACCGGAGGTCAACTCAGGAGAAAATACAAAAGAAGTGAAAGGAAGAGAGGACCCTAGGCGGTAAGAAGAAGAAGGTGGGCACTAACCTATCTTGCTCTGGAGGCCTGGGGCGCGAGAAACGGAAGGCGCCTACGGCTCGAGAGGGCGTTCGTTAGAGCGGACTCTCGGGGAGATGACAGACGCAGCAAGAAATCAGAAACGGAGTGGGGCGCCTGAAGGGGGAGGACGGGTTTAAATAGGCCCTGGGATCCGGCGCCATAATGATCTCGAATCCCCCCGGGCCAGTCCGCATCCGACGCGTGTCCCACTCCCCGTGGCAGACGGCTGAAGGCGGCTGGCGGTTGGCAGGGTCATAATTGCACTGTACCTAGGCCAGCGTACCTGCGGGGTCTTCGAAGCATCCTCTCGTACCGCCCCAATTCGAAAAGACTCCGGCACGCGCTCATTTAATGCCAAAATATCTGGGAGCGGCGGGGCGCGGGATTCGAAGGGATGGTTCTGGCTGTACTTCTGTGTACTTTTTTCATTTGAAATTCAAAACTCGGATGTAGGGGGACTGGTGTTGGGTATAAAATACCCACAGCCAGAACCCACGGCGGAACCGCCATCAGCAAGTGCAGCTCCGCCCGGACTCCTACGGGAGCCGGGCTCCACCGCTATCAGCAAGTGCAGCTCCGCCCGGACTCCTACGGGAGCCGGGCTCCACCGCCATCAGCAAGTGTAGCTCCGCCCGGACTCCTACGGGAGCCGGGCTCCACCGCCATCAGCAAGTGCAGCTCCACCCGGACTCCTACGGGAGCCGGGCTCCACCGCTATCAGCAAGTGCAGCTCAGCCCGGACTCCTACGGGAGCTGGGCTCCACCGCCATCAGCAAGTACAGCTCCGCCCGGACTCCCGCGGGAGCCGGACTCCGCTCTCAGTATCAGCGGCTGGTAAACTCAATCCGGACTCCTATCAGAGCCGGATTTCACCCTTAACTTTGTTTGCAGTGCAGCTCAGCCCGGACTCCTACGGGAGCCGGGCTCCACCGCCATCAGCAAGTGCAGCTCCGCCCGGACTCCTACGGGAGCCGGGCTCCACCGCCATCAGCAAGTGCAGCTCTGCCCGGACTCCTACGGGAGCCGGGCTCCACCGCTATCAGCAAGTGCAGCTCAGCCCGGACTCCTACGGAAGCCGGGCTCCACCGCCATCAGCAAGTACAGCTTCGCCCGGACTCCTACGGGAGCCGAGCTCCACTGTCGACATCAGCACAGCTCCGCCCGGACTCCCGCGGGAGCCGGACTCCGCTCTCAGTATCAGCGGCTGGTAAGCTCAATCCGGACTCCTATCAGAGCCGGATTTCACCCTTAACTTTGTTTGCAGTGCAGCTCAGCCCGGACTCCTACGGGAGCCGGGCTCCACCGCCATCAGCAAGTGCAGCTCCGCCCGGACTCCTACGGGAGCCGGGCTCCACCGCCATCAGCAAGTACAGCTCCGCCCGGACTCCTACGGGAGCCGAGCTCCACTGTCAACATCAGCGCAGTTCCGCCGGACTCCCACGGGAGTCGGGCTCCGCTCTCGGTATCAACTGCTGCTCCGTCAGGACTCCTACATAAACCAGGCTCCGGCCGTTACCGAGCTCCAATCGACAGATCCGTGCCTCCTGACAGGCCCTCAAAATGGCCACGACCCTACTCCACTTCCTGTGGCGGACTCCACGCAGTACCATCATTCCCTGACAAGCCGCAGTGGCCATAGCCGCCCTGCTCCACTTCCTGTGGCGGACTCCGCACAGCTCCACTATCCCCTGGCAAGCCACAGTGACGGCCACGAACCTGCTCCACCTCCTGCGACGGATACCATGCGATTCTCCTGACAACGGATGCTGCTCCACCCCTCGTAACAGACTCCACGTGGCGGGTCGAGGTGATGCCCACGTATCTGCTCCATTATATTTTGCAATCAATTCTCCTGACCATGGGCGGCCCACTACCAGGCGGTTACAAACGTCGCCATCAGTCCGTTGCCTCCCCCGCCTATAAAAGGGGGACTCAGATACGTTATTCTTTAAGCTCTTTTGCCTTATCTCAAAACTCTGCTAAACTCTCCGTTCGAGCACTCCATTCTTGTTGAGGCAGAGAACTGACTTGAGCGTTGGAGGGTCTTGCCGGAGCAACCCCACCTCCGGTTTAGACTTCCCTTGCAGGTCCCGGCGGCGACCGCGGCTTCCTCAACTCCAGCTTCTCCGGCGCAGGTGGATTTTTGCACCAACACCTTCTATTAGTGGCTCTGCATCATCAACACCCTCATTCTTCCTTGAAGGAAGATCGTTAGATTCATCAAAAACAACATGTATGGACTCCTCAACTACTAAAGTTCTTTTGTTGAAAACTCTAAATGCTTTACTAGTAGAGGAGTAACCTAGAAAGATTGCTTCATCTGATTTTGCATCAAATTTACTAAGTTTTTCTTTGCCATTAATTAATATGAAACATCGGCAACCAAAAATATGAAAATATGCAATATTTGGTTTTCTTCCTTTCCAAAGTTCATAGGGGGTTTCTTTAAAAATTGTCTAATTAAAGCACGATTTAAAATGTAGCATGCTGTGTTAATAGCTTCCGCCCAAAAATATCTTGGAAGGTTGCTTTCACAAAGCATGGTACGGGCCATTTCTTCTAAGGTTCTGTTTTTCCTTTCAACTACCCCATTCTGTTGGGGTGTCCTAGGAGCAGAGAAGTTATGGCCTATTCTATTTTCATCACAAAAATTTTCAAAGTCATGATTTTCAAATTCAGTTCCATGATCACTTCTAATATTTTGAATTGAAAACCCTTTTTTATTAGTGACTTTTCGATGAAATTTAGTGAAAATATGAAAAGTTTCATTTTTGTGAGCTAAAAAGAAAATTCAAGTAAAACGAGAGTAATCATCTATTATTACAAAGCCATATCGTTTTCCTCCTAGACTAGTGGTTCTTGTTAGTCCAAATAAGTCCATATGTAAGAGCTCTAAAGGTCTAGAAGTTGAAACAGTGTTTTTGGATTTAAATGATACTCTAGTTTGTTTACCTAATTGGCATGCATCACAAATTCTATCCTTTTCAAAATTCAGTTTTGGCAAACCGAGAACTAAATCTTTCTTAATTAATTTTGAAAGAGAATGCATGCTTATATGTGCAAGTCTACGATGCCACAGCCAACTAGTCTCATTGATTTTAGCATTCAAGGATACTAGGCATTGCATGTCTAATTTGACTAAGTCATTCAAATCTATCATATAAACATTGCCATGCCTATGTCCTATAAATTTAATGCCATCGTTAATAGGACTAGTCACAATGCAAACAGATGATTCAAAAACTACTTTATACCCTTTATCACAGAATTGACTAATGCTAAGTAAGTTATGCTTTAAACCTTTAACTAGTAAAACATTCTCAATGTATTTGGAGGGAGTGATACCAATGTTACCTATCCCGATGATCTTTCCTTTGCCATTATCTCCAAAGGTGACCATCCCTCCATCCTTAGCATCAAGCGTGATGAATTGTGATTCATCACCAGTCATGTGTCTCGAGCATCCGCTGTCAAGATACCATTTCCTGTTTCCTTCTTGGGATGCTAGACACACCTGCAAGCAAAGGTCAAGTTTCTGTCTTAGGTACCCAAGCTTTCTTGGATCCTTTCAGGTTAGTCAGAATGGTTCTTTTTGGAACCCATATTTTCTTTGTGTTTGCATATTTGTTAATAAGACATGTGTATGATTTATGTCCTATCCTACCACAGTTGAAACAAGTAATATTTATAGACTTGTTACTTGAATAGTTTACATAAATATCCTTCAGAAATTTTTGTTTCTTCAGGGGTTTATAGCCAAGTCCAGCCTTATCATATATAGCTTTCTGATTATCAAGAATCATATTTAGTTTGTTTGAACTTAAGGTGAACTTATCTACTATAGATTTCAGCTTGTTAATTTCATCCTTAAAGTTTTGATTTTCTTGAATCAATGTGAATTTTTCAATTGAAAGGTTTTCAGCTTGTTTTACTAAGGACTGATTTTCCAATTTCAGTTCTTTGTTTTTCTTTCCTAGTTTCTTTAATTCATCAATTGAATCATAGAATGCTTCATGCAATTCTTCAAAAGTAAATTCACTAGTGGATTCAGAAGTTACCTCATCTTCGTGTGCCATCAGGCACAGATTGGCTTGTTCTATTGAGGTTTCCTCGTCGGAGCTTGAGTCATCACTCGCACTCCAGGTCGCCATCATTGCCTTCTTTTTGAACTTCTTTGGACCTTTCTTCAATTGTGGACATTCGGATCTGAAATGTCCTGGCTTCTTGCACTCGTAGCATATAAGGGGTTGATCTTTCTCCTTTTCTTTGCTTTGATTCCCTTTTGTGAATTTCTTTCTCATCCCCTGTTTTCTTTTTCTTAGAAACTTCTTAAATTTCTGGGTGATGAGTGCCATCTCTTCATCCTGTTCTTCATCTTCAGAGTCATCCGTTTCATAATCAGGTGAAGTTGTGGATTTGAGGGCAATGGTTCTTTTCTTTTTGACTTCATCCTCTTGATGTTGCTTCATGCTAAGTTCATGAGTCATCAAGGATCCAAGAAGCTCTTCTAGAGGTAGAGTGTTCAAGTCCTTTGCTTCTTGGATGGCAGTCACCTTGGCTTCCCAAGTTCTTGGCAGTGACCTGAGAATCTTCCTTACAAGTTCACTGTTAGTATAAGATTTGCCAAGACTCTTTAAACATTTGATTATATCAGTAAAATGAGTAAACATAGCAGTTATGGACTCATCATGCTCTATTTTGAACAATTCATATTTATGTACAAGCATGTTTATTTTAGACTCTTTTACTTGATTTGTTCCCTCATGGGTTACTTCTAACTTATCCCATATTTCTTTAGCAGATGCACAAGTAGAAATACGATTAAATTCACTTGCATCAAGTGCACAATAAAGGACATTCATGGCTTTGGCATTTAATTGTGTCAATTTCTTGTCAACCTCATCCCATTCTTTTTGGGTTTGGTTGACTCCTCACCATCTATAATCTTGGTGGGTGTGTGAGGACCGTTCACTATGATACTCCACATATCATAGTCGAGTGCTTGTATGAATATCTTCATCCGAGCTTTCCAATAGGTGTAATTAGACCCATTGAAAAGTGGAGGTCGGTTTGTAGATTGCCCCTCGACTAGAGAAGTACTGACATGGGTTGCCATAGATCTTTGGCTCTTTGATTGTTAGATCAAAGAAGGGCTAGAGCACCGGCTCTGATACCACTTGTTGCCCAGCTATGCAACCTAAGAGGGGGGGTGAATTGGGTTTCTAAAAATTTTAAGCCCAACTGATTACTTATGAAGAACAAAACAAAGACTTTAATTCAATATTAATTACCTAAAGCAGGAATGCAAAAATATAATAAAGAAATAAAGTGAAGCGATAAAGCACACCACAAACACAAGGATTTATAGTGGTTCGGTGCTAACCTTGCACCTACATCCACTCCCCAAGATCCTACTTGAGAATTTCAATCCACTATACTTTGTATTCAACCCGAATACAAAATGTCGGAAACTCCGACACTAGCTATCCCAAGCTAGATCACTTGTTTCCGGGTACAAGTAAACCCAAAACATTCCGATTTCAGGTTCGGATCAACCTTTCCTTGTTTTGGAAATCCTCCAAAAACAAGAACAATTACTTACAAAAGTAAGAGAATTTAAAGCACAAATTAATACAATAACAGCTCCTTAAATGAGCGAATATAACAATAAAAACTTTACTCAAATGAAGAAACCCTTTTTGAATTTTTTCAAGATGGATGAACGCTTGAACGAATGCTTAAGAAGAGGTTGATCATTGATTGAAGATCTCTTGAAAGCTTTGAAAGATCTCTTGATCAAGATTGAACAATAGGCTTGAAAGATCCTTTCTTTGAATGCTCTTGCTTTTCTCTTTCACAATCTCTCTTGTATATTGTGGATCCTCTCTCTTTTTCTTTTTGGATATTTCGTTGATCTCAGGCTTTTTCGTGCAGATTTCGGATCCTCTCTATTCTCTTTGATCTCACGTTTGATCTCTATTTAATCTGCAATTTTTTTCACCATTTTAAGCATTCTACAGCATTAGAAGCAAGAGAAAATAATTTAGGCAGATAAAGAGCCGTTAGAGCAATTTTAGGAAGCATAAAAGGTAATTAAAACGGACAAAAAAATAGCCGTTGCTGACATTTTCCGTCGCAGGGGTCGACTCATGAGTCGACTCATGCATCAGGAGTCGACTCATGAGTCGACTTCTGTTGCATTTACCAGAGAATGCGTTTCTGGAAATTCTTGGCTCAAATCAGCAGGGGTCGACTCATGAGTCGACTCATGCCTTGTGGGTCGACTCATGAGTCGACTCACAGGTCGTGCCAAGCCAGAAAACTAGCGTGCCAAGGAGAATTTTTGCATGCCAATCAGCTCACAGTGCCATGAGTTGACTCATGAGTCGACTCATGCACTTCAAACCTTCATAACTTCAAAAATATAAGTCCAAAAATAATGAAATTTTTACCAATAGTTTTCAAATCATTTGTTTTATCAAATGATACTATCAAATTAGGATTTTAGTGAAATTACGATTTTGTCCTTGAAGAGCATAAGGATTTTTTTATTTTAAAATTATTTGTACCCCTTCAATCTGCTTTGTAATCATCAAAATCAATCTAGGAACAACAACCCCCTGACAGGCCGTAGTAACGGTCGCAACACTGCTCCACTCCCTACGACGGATCCCATGTGGCTCCATTACTACCTGACAGGCCACGATAAACGGCCACGATCTTGCTCCACCTCCTGCAACAGATACCGCACGATTCTCCCATCCGCTGGCAAGATGCGACAGCAAACGCTGCTCCACTTCCCGCGGCAGATTCCACGTGACACGCCCCAGTGATGGCCACGGGTCTACTCCACTACTCTTCGCAGCAAATTCTGCCTGACCCTGGGCAGCCCACTACCAGGCGGTTACAAACGTCGCCATCAATCCGTTACCTCCTCCGCCTATAAAAAGGAGGACCCAGATACGTTATTCTCTAAGCTCATTTCTTATCTCAAAACTCTGCTAAATTCTCCGTTCGAGCGCTCCATTCTTGTTGAGGCAGAGAACTGACTTGAGCGTCGGAGGGTCTTGCCGGAGCAACCCCACCTCCGGTTTAGACTTTCCTTGCAGGTCCCGGCGGTGACCGCGACTTCCCTGACTCCAGCTTCTCCGGCGCAAGCAGATTTTTGCACCAACACCTCTTAACCAAAAAGTGTGTAGACACTGACATGGCATGCAAATGAGATGTAGAAGTACATCTCACTGAACGAGATCAATTGCTGAGCACTCTGCTGTCAAGAGTAGCTCGTAAAGGATATGGGTATAAGTGTCCCTCTGACTTGAGATCACCACAATGACTTACAAGCAACTCACTATACTTTGATGCCAGACTATCTGAATTTTTAATTTAGTGATGAAAAATTTTTGGGCATAGTCAAGTACTTGCAAAGTCAGTGTGTGAGTTAAGATGGAATTGACCCCTTCAAATAAGTAGAAGTTAATGTATCAGTGTGTTTCAATTTCATAAAACCTTACCCGGGATAATCCATGTGATGGATTTTAAAAATTAAAATACAATGTGGATGACCATATCAAGGTTGGCATTTAAATCCTAGGTCACCTTGAGTATTTGGATCAAAGGGATGAATTATACGGTAACCATATGCGATGGTTCTTGAATGATGCTTTGCAATCTTTCGACCTATCCGGATATCGGATATCATTGCTAGATGGTCACTTTGATTGGTATAGAAAGATTATTTTTATACTACCAGCTTAGATTTGAACCTATGGGGTCACACTCAAAAGAAGTTTCTTACTGATCATATGGCTAATCAACGATTAAGAATCATTCTAGGATAAAACAGTCAATTTGATTGATGATTAACCCTATGCAAAAGTTGTAATAAATTAATTCACTAATTATTGATAAATTATGAGAAGATTGATTAGTAATTAGATTGTTAATTAATTTAATTTGATTGAACATTGAGGTTTGGATCGAATCTAATTGAATTGGATTCAATTTGGTTTGACCCGATTAGGTTATGAGATGATCTAATCGCTAAGGGTGTTTGACTCCTGATATGATCAAGATTTGAGCTTGATTAATTTTTGATTTGATTAAGATTTAATCAAAACTATTTATTACTTAATTAAATTAGGTTTAATGGTCCAATTGGGTTTAACCTAATTTGGTTGGGTTAAGAATCTAATTGGATGAGAAAAATAATTTGAATTCAAATTCTTTGCACCTCCTTTATCTGTGCCCTCTTATTCTTAACATAAAAAATATTTTATGTGATTTTTTCTCATACTCAAAAACCTTTCTCATGTCCTCATCTGAGTCTTTTTGAATTAAAATTGGTTGGTTTAAATTTGAGTTCAAATTGGTTTGAATTTGAATGAAAATCTAGAGTCCAAATTGAGTTGGATTCTCCTCTTCATGCCACCACATTTCTCCATGCATAAAGTATTTTTGCATGAGATTTTTTGTACCATTCTAATATTGGTTGACCCTTCTCTGAGTTTATAAGATAAGAATAAAGTTTGATTCAAAATTTAATTCAAATTTGATTTGAATTGGTGATAAGGATCAACCAACACTTGAATTTGAACCGAAACTACCTTATTCTTATCCTTATCTTTCATGGGATGCTAACCTTAAAAGGTGATGAGTTTTGAACTCTATCGATATAATCTAAAAGTTAGATCAGATTCAAGACATCGATGTGATCGATACAATTTTTTTTTATCAGATTTTATATATAAATTTTTTATGTCATAGATTTTTAATAGTAGTTTAGATCTAATCTAAGGTATGTTTAGAAAATTAAAATATTTAATCTTTTATTATTTTATTGTAAAATTTTAAAAAAATATACTTTGAACTACCTAATATTTCTTCAGATGGTATCAGAGTAAGGTTTCTTATGACATAAATTTTTTACATATAATTTAATTTTAATTATTTAGATTAGATTTAAATAGTTAATTTTAAATCTAAGTAGTATAGTAATCTGATTGTATTGATCCTCATAGTCGTCTGGTTATAGAAGAAATCAAGATTTCATTATCTGATTTACCCATTCGATGGGATCTCCTATGGCGTGTAGGGGTGCTGTGCGGTTTTTTTCATAATGATGAACAACAAAAAAATTTTTAAAATTTTATTTTAGATCTAAAATAATATATATTAAATCTAAAATTAAAGTCTTGATCATTAGATGATTGATTGTAAAAATATTTTATAAAATTAAAAACTATTTTCAAATATCAAATCCGAATCCATATCAGCCCAAAACTTAATTGAGAATTAAGTGATTTGGATTTGAGAATCAAAGATCTAAGGCATTAATTTCATAACTCATGGATTGATGGGTTAGCTCGAGTCAAGTCCATTTAACTGGGTTAGACCTAGGGTTAGAAATCATTGATAATGTATCATGGTAGTAATTAAACAAATCTAATTAAAAGTTAATTCTGATTGGGTCAATTTCTTCTCTTGATCAATTTCAATAGATGTAGTTGGTCAAGTCAATGTCTTTGATTAGATCAATATAAACTTTGATCATAGCTCCGTGGTCGAATCCAAGTCTATAAGTTGATCAAATTGAAAATGACTAACCAGTTGGTGTCTAAGGTAAGTATGGCAGCTTTGATCGGTGGTCATTAATTGGGAGCTACTCGCATAGATTGAGTCTATGTCGAGTTAATGGCATATCCCTCCCATCGATCTCACTTACCTGACCAACATGGTGAATCATGTTTTGATTAGATCACTTAATGATTGGAGTTGACCCACGCTAACTAGAAAATCAGTGTGATTGATTTAGGTGCCCCTAGTTCGACTTGTCTTGAGTCCTCTTCATGACTTGGTGAAGTCAGTGGAAGGATTTATGATTGGTTGGCTGGACTAACTTTTACCTAATCTTCTTTAATCTAACTTGGTGAAGTCAGTGGGAGGATTAAGATTAACTGGTCAAATCTTTTCTTATCTCTCATTTCAACTAAATTTCTAAAATTATTAGATCCCTAAAAATGAAATAGTTATGGTGATAACTAGATCATAGCCTCCCATTAAGTTGGACGATAATGAGTCCAATAATTTAGATGATTATTGAAGGTGCCATACGTCTGGTGCTCATCTGGCTGTCGGAATTATCATTCATAATATGTTGTTTTAGTTGTATCTTTCTGATGATGATTAGGTTGGTCAAGCCATACTCAGACTTGATCACTCGTTTGATAGATACACTAAATTTTGGTATGTTAATGATTGGACCTATCCAGAACTTTCAGTGGAGATGCCACATGCCTGCTGAAGAGGTGTCTGGGGCAAAATTGAATACTAAAAATTGTTTGATGAAATAATTAGTTAAGAACCTATCCATGGGTACACAAGGGTTGATCGAGCCATACTTGGGCCCATATGTAGTCCATGTGGATTCTAATACCCACAAAAGAATTAGTATAATTTTTTGAATTGAAGGTAGAGACTATCAATTCGAATAAAATAGTGGAAGAACTTTTAGACTAAAATCCATATCTTTAGGCTTAATCAATTCATATACTAATTAGGTTCTGATTTTTTTTTTGCAGTTATGGCCACCACCTTGTCACTCTGATCACTATTAGATAGTGATAAATTGATGGGATCAAATTTTGATAGCTGGTATCGAAAGCTCAAAATTATCCTAGAGCATGAATGGATCTTGTATGTGTTAACTGATTTAGCACCCGAGGAGCGAGCTCCAAATGCACGTAGCTCGATCAGAGACACTTATCAGAAGTGGCTCAATGATCAGACTATGATTCATTGTATTATGCTGATGGTGATGAATGATGAGTTTAGCCATCGTTTCGAGAATGCTCAGCCACAGGATATATTATAAATATTGAACAAGTCTTTTGGCACACCTGAAGACGTTGAGAGGCACAAGACTAGTTGTGCCATCTTCAACGCTCAAATAAGGGAAGGAGCATCAGTCACTGATCATGTATTATATATGATCGAGATGATTGAGTGCCTAAGCAAGCTCGACTTTTCCCTGCATAAGTAGTTGGGGAAAGATACTATTCTAAAGTCTCTGCCCAAGTCTTACCTCCCTTTTCTTACTCATTTTCGAATGACAAATCCTGCAGTTAACTATCACAGTTTGCTAGGGTTGCTGCAAAACTTTGAGAAGGATCACCAGCTCTAAAAGGAATCGGTGAATATTGTAGGAGGATTTTCTTCTGGACGTCAATCCTTTAAGAAAGGAAAGAAGAACAAGAAAAGGGTGCAAAGTGCTAGGGCACCCAAGTCCAGTTAGATCAAGAAATTCAAGTCCGATCAGAGTCAGGCAGAATGCTTCTATTGCAAGAAGAAGGGGTACTGAAAAAGAAATTATTTTAAATACATTGCCTCCCTGAATTTGAACAGGTCGAGAAAGAAGCAAGTTGTTGCTGGACAAGGTAATTATATGATAACACCTTATAATTTCTCAATTTGTGATTCTACTACATGGATATTAGATATCGAAAGACTTTTTCATATTTGTAATTCGTTACAGGGTCTGCAGGTCAGTAAGAGATTTGAAGAAGGCAAAATGTTCCTTATTGTTGGAGATGGAAGATCAATTCCAGTTCTAGCGTTAGGGACTATTAAACTTATATTCAAGTCTAATGTAATTGTTCTAAGTGAATGTCACTTTTATCTTTTCTTTTTATTGAATATTATTTCTGTAGGCCTTTTGATTATATACGGTTATAAAATTTTAATAAAAAAAAATAATTTTAATATCATTATGAATTGTGTTAATGTGATGAATAGATAGTTAAACAATGGTATTTTCATATTATCACAATCTGTTAGTTTAATGTACATGTCCAATAGATACCCTAAAATTAGTGATGTCTTCGATATCTACCTTTGGTATTGTAGGTTAGGTCATATTAACAAGAATAAAATAAATAGATTGACGCAAGAGAAAATCTTCGAAGTCAGTGATTGTGAATCACTCTTAACCTGTGAGTTCTGTCTTCTTAAAAAAATGACCAAATCACCTTTTACTGAAAAAGGTGAGCGAGCCAGTGAAGTTTTAGGTCTGATACATACTGATGTATGTGGACCGATGAACACTAGTGCTAGAGGTAGATATTATTATTTCATTATATTTATAGATGATCTATCAAGGTATGGGCATGTCTACTTAATGACACATAAGTCAGAATCATTTAAAATATTTAAATAATTTCATAATAAAGTAAAGAAACAAACTAGAAAGAGTATTAAAACTCTTCAATCCGATTGAGAAAAATACCTCTTCAGTGAGTCTCTGACATACCTAGAAGAGAATGGAATTCTCTCACAATGGACCCCTCCTGAAATATCATAGCATAATAGTGTATCAAAAAGAAGAAATCAAACCCTATTAGATGTGGTTCGATCCATGATGGGCTTTGCAAGTCTGTCGATTTTTTTTTGGGATAGGCACTCGAGTCGGCTTGTTATATTTTAAATAAAATTTTGAGTAAGTCTACAAATAAAACACCACATGAGATGTGGACAGAGCGTAAGCCAGCACTCTCTCACCTTAGGGTTTGGGAATGTCCAGCTTATGTCAAACATTTAAAAACTGATAAGCTTGGACCTAGGTCGGACAAATATCTATTTGTAGGATACCCAAAAGAGACTAAAAGATATTACTTCTACCTTGCTGATGAACAGAAGATGTTCGTTAGCAATAGGATAGTCTTTTTAGAAAAGAAGTTCCTTGGTGAAGGAACTAATGCCTCAAAGATTGAACTTGATAAAGTTTGATCGGTACAAGAACTGATATAATTTAGAAAACCCATAGAGTCAGACTTGATTAGATCAAATTCAAAATCTATTATAGAAATATCTTTAAGGAGATCAGTAGAGTACCGCATCAACTGGATAGATACTACAGTTTCTTAGTCTGGGATAGAGATCCAGTTGAACCCGATGAGAACAATGAGGATCTGATCACCTATATGGATGCGATGCAGAGGTCTGATTTTGATAAGTGGCTGAAAGCCATAAAATTCAAAATGGAGTCCATAAAAATCAATAATGTATGGATATTGGTTGACCCACCTAAAGAGGTAAAACCCATAGGATGTAAGTGGATCTTCAAAAAGAAGAGGGGTGCAAACAGGAAGGTGGAGATCTATAAAATCTGTTTGGTTGTTAAGGGTTACCATCAGTATTATGGTATTGACTATGATGAGATATTTTCTCCTGTGACAATGCTCAAGTCTATTTGGATTATGCTTGCGATAGCAGCACATCTGGACTATGAAATCTGGCAAATGGATGTGAAAACAGTCTTTGTAAATGGACAGCTAGAATAACAGGTGTATATGATACAACCTGAAGATTTTATATCCATAATGAATCTAAGATGTGCAAGCTTCAAAGGTCCATCTATAGACTTAAGCAGGCATCTCTGAGTTGGAACGTGTATTTTGATAAAGTGATCAGAACGTATGGCTTCACTAAGAATAGAGAGAAATCTTACATATACAAATGGGTTAATAACTCTATGGTAGTATTTTTTATTTTGTATGTCGATAACATTCTCTTAATTAAAAATGATATCCCTGCATTACAGAGAATAAAAGTTTGGTTGTCATCATAGTTCTTCATGAAAGACTTGGGAGAAACATCCTTCATTCTTGGGATGAAGATCTATAGAGATAGATCTAAAAAGTTACTTGGATTATCCCAGTTGACGTACATTGATACTGTGCTGAAAAGGTTCAGCATGGAGAATTTCAAGAAAAGCTATCTTCTGATAGGCCAAGAAATTTCTCTCTCGAAGAGTGATTGTCCGACAACTCCTTAAGAGAGAGAGCATATGAGTAGAATTCCATATGCTTCGGTAGTGAGATCTATTATGTACATCGTGACATGTACGCGATCGGGCGTGACATACTCATTAGGAGTAGTGAGCAGATATCAGTCCGATCTAGGTGAGAATCACTGGAAGGTCGTAAAGACCATTCTTAAATTTTTGAGAAATACTAAGGATCAATGGCTTATCTATGGAGAATCCGACTTAAAACTTGTGGGATTTATAGACTTCAATTTTTAGTCAGATCATGATGAAGCAAGAGCATGTCAGGATATATTTATATCCTGAATGGTGGAGCAATCTGCTAGAAAAATTTCAAGCAGCACACTGTGGCCGACTTTACTTGTGAGGTGGAATACATCACGGTATTTGATCCTGCAAAGGAAGCTGTGTGATTACGAAAGTTCATCAACAAGTTCAGAGTGACACCCTCCCTTGATGTCCCCATCTTGTTGTACTACGATAGTACTGGTGCCATTGCTCAAGTGAAGAAATCAAAGTCACATCAGCAGACCAAGCATATTTTGCGTCGCTACCATCTGGTCTAAGAGATCGTGGATCGAGGTGACGTTGAGCTTCAGAAGATCGATGGAAAGAAGAACCTGATCGATTCATTTACTAAAGTCCTCAGCGTCAAGGAGTTCAAAGACTACAAATCAAAGATGGGTATACAATACTGTATCGATTGGCTTTAGTCCAAGTGGAAGTTATTGAAAATTATGTTCCAAAGTCAATCATCAGCCTGTTGATGGTTGTGCTTATCATTGTAATTGTATATGAATTATTAAATTAATAAATAATATTTGGTTTACTCATCACTATGTACATCTCATTTTGAACTCCTATTATGTGATGAAGTCTTTAGGACTATTTGATTCGATATGTCGTTTAGTCCTTAAACCTTAGGTTCATGACCAAATGATATACTATTATTAAGATGATAGCTATATCAAGTATAGGTCGTTGGATGCCATGTATATACGTTGGTTGTCCTCTTAACCAAGGAGTGTGGAGATACTGACATGGCATGCAAGTGAGACGTAGGAGTACATCTCATTGAACATGATCAATTGCTGAGCACTCTGCTGTCAAGAGTAGCTCGCGAAGGATATGGGTATAAGTATCCCTCCGACCTGAGATCACCATGGTGACTTACAAGCAACTCATTATACTTTGGTGCCAGACTACCTGAATTTTTAATTTAGTGATGACAGGTTTCTAGACATAGTCAAGTACTTGTGAAGTCGATGTGTGAATCAAGATGTAATTGACCCCTCCGAATAAGTAGGAGTTAATGTATCAGTGTGTTTCAATTTAGTAAAACTTTAGCCGGGATAATCTATGTGATGGATTTTAAAAATTGAAATACAATGTGGATGACCATATCAGGATTGATAGTTAAACCCTAGGTCACCTTGAGCATTTGGGTCAAAGGGATGAATTATACAGTAACCATATGCCAATAGGTTCTTGAATGATGCTTTGCAATCTTTCAACCTATCCGGACGTCAGGTATCATTATTAGATAGTCACTTTGATTGGTATAGAAAGATTGTTCCTATACTATTGACTTAGGTTCGAACCTATGGGGTCAGACTCAAAAAAATTTCTGACTGATCATATGACTGACAAACGATTAAGAATCATTCTAGGATAAAATAGTCAATTCGATTGATGATTAACCCTATGCAAAAGTTACAATAAATCAATTTGCTAATTGTTGGTGCTAATTATTGATGAATTATGGAAGGATTGATTAGTAATTAGATTTTTAATTAATTCAATTTGATTGAATATTGAGATTTGGATCGAATCTAATTGAATTGGATTCAATTTGGTTTGAGCCGATTAGTTTATGAGATGACCTAATTGCTAAAGATATTTGATTCTTGATATGATCAGGATTTGAGCTTGATTAATTTTTAATTTGATTAAGATTCGATCAAAGCTATTTGCTACCTAATTAGATTAGATTTAATGATCTAATTGGATTTAACCTAATTTGGTTGGATTAAAAATCTAATTGGATGAGAAAAATAATTTGAATTCGAATCTCTTGCACCTCCTTTATCTGCACCCTCTTATTCTTCACATGAAAAATATTTTATATGATTTTTTCTCATACCCAGAAGCCTTTCCTATATCCTCATCTGAGTCCTTTTGAATTAAAAATTGGTTGGTTTAAATTTGAGTTTAAATTGGTTTGAATTTGAATGAAAACCTAGAGTCCAAATTGAGTTGGACTCTCCTCTTCACGCCATCATATTTCTCCACACATAAAGTATTTTTGTATGAGATTTTTTGCACCATTCTGATATTGGTCAACTTTTTTCTAAGTTTATAAGATAAAGATAAAGTTTGATTCAAAATTTAATTCAAATTTGATTTGAATTGGTGATAAGGATCAACCAACACTTGAATTTGAACCGAAACTATCTTATTCTTATCTTTATCTTTCATGGGATGCCAACCTTAAAAGGTGATGAGTTCTGAACTCTACTGACATAATCTAAAAGTTAGATCAAATTTAGAATATCGATGTGATTGATGTAGTTTTTTTTTTTATCAAATTTTATATGTAAATTTTTCATGTCATAGATCCTTAATGGTAGTTTAGATCTAAGGCACATTTAGAAGATTAAAATATTTAATTTTTTATTATTCTACTATTAAATTTTAAAAATATATACTTTGAACTATCCATTTTTTTTTTACATTAATGATAGAATCTCAGTCCAGTGGGACTCTTCACTAGAGTCCAAGTCCAATGGGACTCTTCCACAAAGTCTCTGTCCAGTGAGACTCTTCAGATTAGCCATCTGATTAGAGAGAAACTTCTAATGTATGTGACCCCATAGGTTCGAACCTAAGCCGATAGCATAGGAATAGATTTCTGTGTCAATCATTTTAACCATGTAGTAATGGTTTCTGACATCCGGATAGACCGAATGTATGTAAAACAACACTCAAGAACCTACTTGGATATAGTTACCGTATAATTCATCCCTTTGATGTTTGATGCTTGGATGACTTTGAGTTTAAACTATCAACTCTTAATAGTACATCTATTATGTATCTCAACCGAATAAATCTTTTGACTCCTCACAAGGATTGCCCTGATCAAGGTCTTAATAAATTAAAGCACAAAGCATTCTCTCCAATCTTTTGGAGTGATCAATTCTATCTTATCTCATGCACCGACTTCACAAGTACTTGATTGTACCTAGAAATCTTTTGATTCTTAATTAGAATTCAGATAGTCTGATGCCAAAGCACAATGAGTTGCTTGCAAGTCACCATGGTAATCTCAGATTAAAGGGACACTTATACTCATATCCCTTGGAGTGACTCTTGACAGCAGAGTGCTCCGGAGTTGATCATGTCCAGTGAAATATACTTTTATATTTCACCTGCATGCCATACCAACATCTCCATGCTCCTTGGTTAAGAGGATAACCAACCTATATGGCACACAACGACCTACACTTGATATGTCTATCATCCTCGTAATAGCATATCATTTGATCGTGAACTCATTTAAGGACTAAACGATAAATCCTCTTTTATCGATTTAAAAGTCTGAAAAATTTTTATCATAACACAGAAGTTTGATATAGATGATGTATATGCTTATGATAAAAATTATCAAATAAATATTTTATTAATTAATTCATACAAATTATATCAATTAGCACAAGCATCATGATTAATTTTGGGACACATTTTCCAACATCTCCATCCTAAGAAGCCTTGTCACCCACTCTTAATAGGGATCAAGAGTTTGGATCCATTGGTTGATTTAATAAAATTTAAATCTGATTTGAATTCAAAGTGCAGATGAGAATTCTATTCTCATACAAACACCTCCACTCCACATCTATATAAACCTCTGATTTTTATGGGACAAAAATTAGAATATAGAGATCATCGAGAGATCATTGAGGCTAGAGTTTTGGGGCATGAGGTCTTGGGTTAGGTGGCCATCATGGACTTGTGAGCATAGAGGAGTTTCTTCTCCTCTTGGGTGAGCATTCTAGAAATCTGTTTTAGGGCTTTTGGGGTGAGAGAAAACCAAAGAGAGGAGAGTTCTCCTCCCTCTATACTAGCGCCAAATTCTCCATAAGTTTCTTCTCCAGATCTGAAGGAGTTTGAGACATCTGAAGATAGAAGATAGATCAGCCATCAGAAGTTGGTACATAAGCTAGCACTTCCAGGATGATAGATCAACATAGGACATCGAGTGGATCATTTGTAGGGGCTAGACATCCTATGTGGCTGTGAGCAAACTTCAAGTCCATGAATTTCAGATGCGGAGTCCTTCTACTTATGCAAAGGTATCGAGTTCTAAACTTGGTTGATGCATAGATTAGATTTGTGATCATATATTTGATATGTCATATGTACAGATTTCATTTTCAGATCATGTACATTCATTTTATCATGTTATAGATCCTAGGATAGGCATTAAGATTAGGTCTTAAGAATATAGTATAAATTAAATTGTTTAATCTAATTTTTCACTGCATAAAAAATTTTTAAAATACATGCTATGTGCCTATCAATTTTTTAACAGCAATATACACGACAAGGATCCAAATGGCTAGGAGACTATGTTTATATACAGTCAAACTATAGTAAGCCCACTATGAGCAGTCGAGGCACCGTAGATCAAGAAATCACTCATACTATTATAGCATTGAAACGATCACCGATAAGTACGTAGACATCCATGTGATCTCTCATATGGTCATGTTCTGTACCGATGTTCTCTAACAGCCACCCGCACTCTCGCTCAATGTCTTCACAGATAGACTTGAGACTCGCCTATCCCGAAGGAAGCAATCCATATACTGATCTATCTGGATCAATCGCCATCCCCATGATGATCCATCGATCGAAAGTAATTTAAGAATTAATTATACATATCTCAAATCTACACTCTTTAGAATATGTATTTTTAGGTTATTAATTTTTTAGATGATTCTTGGACACATAACACAAGAGTAGATAAAATTATCCACTTTATTGATAAATCAATAATTTAAGTACAAAAATATATCTCAAGATAATTACAATGTGTTTGCCATATTGACTTCTAGGACATACATCTAACAATCTCCCACTTGACCTAAAGTCAATTGGTCACTAACTTTAGTCCTATCTTCTTAAGATGGACTTTAGTCTTTGATTGGCTTAACTGTTTTATTAGTAGATCTGTAATGTTGTTCGTAGAGTCTACTTTCCACACCTCGGCATATTTTCTTTCGAGATAGTCGCGTATAATATGGAACCACCACTCAATGTGTTTGGACTTTTGATGAGAGCTTGGCTCTTTAGCTAGTGCTATGGCACCGTTGTTGTCGCAGTAGAGCGGGATGGCATTTGATATCATGACTCTAAGTTTTACGATAAACTTCTTGTATTAGAAGGTTTCCTTTACAGCATTAGAGGTAGCGACATACTCAGCTTCCATCATCGAGTCTATAATGATAGGTTGCTTGGAACTCTTCTAGCTTGTGACTCCTCTATTGCATACGAACACACGACCAGATAGAGATTTTCTATCATCAGGATCAACATAAAGTCTGAATCGGTATATCCTTCAACTCATAACTCCGATCCTCCTCCATAGGCCAAGAACAGATCCTTAGTTCTTCTCAAGTACTTAAGGATGTTCTTCACAGCTATCTAACATTCTTTTTCTAAATTCGACTGATACTTGCTCGTGACATTCACAGCAAAGACAATATCAGGTCGAGTCCAAAGCATGGTATACATGAGGCTCCCTATAGCTGAAGCATAAGGAATCCTACTCATGCACTCTACTTCCTCAGATGTGTATGGATACATCTTCATGGAGAGAGTAATGCCATACCTAAGAGGTAGAAGTCCTCTTTTAGAGTTTTCCATGCTGAACCTCTTCAGTATGTTATGTATATTTTTTATGACAGGCCAAGCATCCATCTAGATATATCTTTATAGATCTTTATTCCTAGAATATAAGATGCTTTCCCTAGATCTTTCATGGAGAATTTTTAGACAACCATCTTTTAACCAAGATTAGTATAGGAATGTCATTTCCAATAAAGAGGATGTCATCCACGTACAGTACGAAGAATGTGACAACACTCCCATTGATCTTCTTATATACACAAAGTTTCTTCTCATTTTTAGCTAAATCAAATGATTTGATCGCATCATTGAAATGGTGTTTCAGCTCTGAGAAGCTTGCTTTAATCCATAAATAGATCTTTACAGCTTGTAGACTTTGTAATCTCTATTAGTGGATGTGAAACCTAAAAACTACTCCATATAGATATCTTCCTCAAGATATCTATTCATGAATGCAGTTTTTACATCCACTTGCCATATCTTATAATCGTAGAAAGCTACAATGGCAAGCAGTGTATGGATGAATTTAAGTATGGCCACAGGTGAAAAAGTATCCTGATAGTCAATACCCTCATACTGACTATAGCCCTTCACCACAAGCTTAGCTTTATAGGTCTCTATCTTACCATCTGCACCTATTTTTTTTTTGTAGATCTATTTACAATCAATAGATATTATACCCTCTGGTGGATCCACTAAGTCCATACTCGATTTGAATGCATTAAGCTAATTTTTGACTTCATAGCACTCAACCATTTCTCGAAGTAGATGTCTGACATCACTTCATCATAAGTTTTAGGATCATCTCCATGATCTTTATCTCCTATTAGAAATATTTTTTCTATATCCTTTGCAAGTATATCCAAGTACCTTTTAGGAGGATGGGAGATCCTACTTGATCTACAAGGTGGAAGTAGAACTACTGGCTCATTATCAATAGGTTCATCCAGTTCATTATCTCGTTGCTCTTCAGAGACTTTTTCTTCGAGCTCAATCAACCTTCCATTGCCACCATCTTGAATAAACTATTTTTTTAAGAACATGGCATGTTGACTCACAATCACATTATGATCTCTTGAAAAGTAGTAGTATCCTAACTATTAGAAAATATGTCTTAAAGTCAATCATCTTGGTTGTAGATAATTGTGCTCCATATAAGTATATGAATTATAAAATGATAAATATTATCTAGCAAGATTCATTATAAGAAATATATCTTCCTAAATAAAACTCATATGCTATGATGAAGTCCTTAGAACTACTTCTAAAATAATAAAAGAGGATTTATCATGTGGTTCTTAAATTCTGCTCACGATCAAATGATACAATTGTTACAAAGATGATAATTGTATCGAGTGTAGGTTGTTGTGTGCCATATTAGTTGGTTGTCCTCTTAACCAAGATGTGTGGTGACATAGGTATGGCATACGGATGATATGTAGGAGTACATTTCACTAAGCGTGACCACTTTTAGAGTACTCTACTGTCAAGGGTTGCTCTGATGGGATATGGGTATAAGTATCCCTCTGATCTGAAGCTGTCTTGGTGACTTGCAAGCAACTTACTATGCTTTGGTACTGGACTATCTGAGTTTCTAATTCAGTGATGGAAGGTTTCTGAATACAGTCAAGTACTTGTAAAGTCTGAGTGCGAGTCAAGATGGGATTGATCGCTCCAAGTAAAATTGAAGATGATACATCACTGTGTTTTAATTTAGCAAAACTTTGGCCAAAGTAGTCTTAATGAGGAGTTACAAAATTTTTAAGATTGAGACACAATATGGATCACTCATTCTAAGTTGACAATTTAACCTTTAGTCATCCTTGAGCATCAAGTGTCAAAGGGATGAATTATATGGTAACTATATCCACATGGGTTCTAGAGTGTAGCTAGGCATACATTCAGTCTATCCAGACATCAAAAATCATTGCTAGATGGTTACATCGATTAGTATAAAAATTATTCTTATTCTATCGGTTTAGGTTCGAACCTATGGAGTCACATACATAGAAGTACCTGTCTGATCAAATAGCTAATTGATGATTATAAATCATTGAAGGATTTAATTATCAATTTGATTGATGATTAATCCTATACAAAGATTGTAATAAATTATTTACTAATGATTGATAAATTAAAAAAATAATTAATTAATAATATGATTGTTAATTAGCTTGATTTGATTGAGCAATAGGAATTTGATCAGATCTAATTGAATTGGATTCAATTAGATTGACTTTGGATTGATTGGATGCATCCCTATTAGATTACAGGACTTGTTCTAATTGATCTTAAGGATGAAAAAGATTTAATTTATGATTTAGATTTGATTGGATCAAATCTTATTGGATAATAGGCTTGATTGGATCAAGCCCTATTATCAAAAACTTCCCTGATATCCATCAAGAATCAATCCATGGATCAATGGGATTTTAATCTAACTAATTCTTCAATTGGATTGGGGTCTAATTGGATTCATAATTATGCTAGGACCTAATTAGTTAGTTTATTATAACTAATTTTTAAATTAGTTAGGACTGGGTCCAAGGGTTAGTTAGAGTTGGAACAAGATCTTGAATCCTATTTGGAATAGGACTTAATCAACTTGAAACACTCCATGCGATATAAATCCTCCACGCCACACCTTTACCGTGAGAAATCTCCATGCCACAAAAGTACCATGCCCCCTTCTCATGTTCCATGAAAAAGAAAGGTGTCCTCCCTTCTCTCTTGGCGCAAAAAGAAAAAAGGGTTGGGGCATCCAAGAGTTGGACGCCCCAAACTCCACATGTTCACCCCTACTCTCCTTCCCATCTTGGAGTATTTTTAGGAGTTTCATTGCTATTTTTTGAGCATCAAAGATAGGCTCCTTTGGTGGTTATACAGCAAAAATTGGAGAAGAAAAGTTCTTCCCAAAAAGAGAAACAGAAGGAAGAAGATGGGTCTTCTTTCTTGTGTGCAGCCTTGAAGAAGGAGTTCTTCTTCCAGATTTTTTTTTTAATTTTTTCTAAGATAAAAATTAGACTAGATCTAATTTTTAATATGAAGATTTAAAGAAAAAATATCAAAAAAAATTGATTGGATGTTTGGGGCTTCCTAGAGTTCTAGATCAAGGAGAAAAAAGGAGAAGAAGAGAGAAGAATGGTTCTTCTCTTGGGTCTCTCTTTTGGGTTCTTCTAGAGCTCAAAATTTTATATAATTTTTAGTATGAGAAATCAGATTAGATCTAATTTTTATCATAAAAAATCAAAGAAGAAAAGTTCTTCTTAAAGGCATGAAAGGAGGAGAGAAAGGTTCTCTCTTGTGCGTGGGAGAATTGAGAAGAAAGGGTTCTTCTTATGATCTCTGTTGGTGCAAAAATCTGCTTGCGCCGGAGAAGCTGGAGTCGGGGGAGTCGCGGTCGCTGCCGGGACCTACAAGGGAAGTCTAAACCGGAGGTGGGGTTGCTCCGGCAAGACCCTCCGACGCTCAAGTCAGTTCTCTGCCTCAACAAGAATGGAGCGCTCGAACGGAGAATTTAGCAGAGTTTTGAGATAAGAAATGAGCTTATAGAATAACGTATCTGGGTCCCCCTTTTATAGGCAGAGGAGGTAACGGATTGATGGCGATGTTCGTAACCGTCTGGTAGTGGGCCGCCCGTAGTCAGGGGGACTTTATTGCGAAGGGTAGTGGAGCGGGATCGTGGCTATCGCCGTAGCTCGCCACGTGGAACCAGTTGCGAGGAGTGGAGCAGGATCGCGACCGTTATTGCATCCTGCCATGAAGTAGTGGAGTCACGCAGCACCTGCCGCAGGGAGCGGAGCAGAATCATGGCCGTTGATACAGCCTGTCAGAGAGTAATGGGGTTGCGCAGGGTCCACCGCGGAGAGTGGAGCAGGGCTGCGACCGTTACTGTGGCCTATCAGGGGTGATGGAGCAGTGCGGGGTCCGTTGTAGGAAGTGGAGCAAGGCCGCCAAGGGGTGCAGATCTATCGGCTGAAGCTCGGCAGCGATCGGAGTCCGACCTCTGTAGGAATCCGGGCGGAGTCTTCCTGTAATCAAAATTAAAGGTGAGGCCCGGCTCCCGTAGGAGTCTGAACGGGGTTTACCGGTAGTTGACGTTGAGGACGGAGCCCGACTCCCGTAGGAGTCCGGGCGGAGTCTGCTTGCGGTCGGAGTTGTCGGCGGAGTCCGGCTCCCGTAGGAGTCCGGACGCAGTCTGTTTTGCAGCCGTTGGAGTCGAGGACGAAGCCCGGCTCCCGTAGGAGTCCGGACGATGCTTGCCAGCAGTTGACGTTGAGGGCGGAGCCCGACTCCCGTAGGAGTCCAGGCGGAGTCAACTTGAGGTCGGAGTTGTCGGCGGAGTCTGGCTCCCGTAGGAGTCTGGACGAAGTCTGCCTTGCAGCCGTTGGAGTCGAGGGCGAAGTCCGGCTCTGGGCTCCCGTAGGAGTCTGGACAAAGCTTGCCTTAAAGGTCGGCCTTGTTGTCGGAGTTGTCAGCGGAGTCTAGCTTTCGTAGGAGTCCGGACGAAGTCTGTCTGCAGCCGCTGGAGTTGGGGACGAAGTCCGGCTCCCGTAGGAGTCCGGGCGGAGTCTTCCTGCAATCAAGGTTAAAAGTCAAGTTCGGCTCCTGTAGGAGTCCAGACGGGGCTTACCAGCAGTTGATGTTGAGGGCGGAGCCCGGCTCCCGTAGGAGTCCAGGCGGAGTCAACTTGAGGTCGGAGTTGTCGGCGGAGTCCGGCTCCCGTAGGAGTCCGGACGAAGTCTGCCTTGCAGCCGTTGGAGTCGAGGGCGAAGTCCGGCTCCGGGCTCCCGTAGGAGTCCGGACGAAGCTTGCCTTAAAGGTCGGCCTTGCTGTCAGAGTTGTCGGTAGAGTCCGGCTCCCGTAGGAGTCCGGACGAAGTCTGTCTGCAGCCGCTGGAGTTGGGGACGAAGTCCGACTCCCGTAGGAGTCCGGGCGGAGTCTTCCTGCAATCAAGGTTAAAAGTCAAGTCCGACTCCTGTAGGAGTCCGGACGGGGCTTACCAGCAGTTGATGTTGAGGGCGGAGCCCGGCTCCCGTAGGAGTCCAGGCGGAGTCAACTTGAGGTCGGAGTTGTCGGCAGAGTCCGGCTCCCGTAGGAGTCCGGACGAAGTCTGCCTTGCAGCCGTTGGAGTCGAGGGCGAAGTCTGGCTCCGCGCTCCTGTAGGAGTCCGGACGAAGCTTGCCTTAAAGGTCGGCCTTGCTATCGGAGTTGTCGACGGAGTCTGGCTCTCGTAGGAGTCCGGACGAAGTCTGTCTGCAGCCGCTGGAGTTGGGGTCGAAGTCTGGCTCCCGTAGGAGTCCGGGCGGAGTCTTCCTGCAATCAAGGTTAAAAGTCAAGTCCGGCTCCTGTAGGAGTCCGGACGGGGCTTACCAGCAGTTGATGTTGAGGGCGGAGCCCGGCTTTCGTAGGAGTCCGGGCGGAGTCAACTTGAGGTCGGAGTTGTCGGCGGAGTCCGGCTCCCGTAGGAGTCCGGATGAAGTCTGCTCGCGTTTGTAGTTGTTGGCGGAGTCTGGCTCCCGTAGGAGCCCGGACGAAGTCTTCTTGCGGTTGTCATGTAGTCGATTCCGCTGAGGACTTCGGCTGTGGGTATTTTATATCCAACACCAGTCCCCCCACTTCCGAGTTTGAATTTCAAACGAAGGAAGTACAGAGAGAGAGATGGGCACAGCCGAAGCCGTCCCTTCGAATCCTGCGCCCTGCCGCCCCCAGATATTTCGGCATTAAATGTGCGCACGTCAGAGCCCGCTTTCCGATGAAGGTGACCTGAAGAGTCTTTTCGGAACCCCTATCGAAACACGATCCCAAGCGTCGTGCTACGGAAATTCGTGAATGGTCAACCCTCGATAGCGGTGGAGGGGACATGCGGGGCACGTGGCACGCACCAGTTGGCCCAGGAACACCTGCCGCCATAACTGCGCTAGGATCCGTCGGCTATTTAAACCCCCTAATCTCTTTTCAAGGCTTCATCCTGTTGATAGGATGGTACCTTTCTTTCACCTGAGAGCCTAGCTACTCAGCTACTTCCCTTGCACCAGTCCCTGCCTTCTTCAGCCCCCCACTTCTTCTCTGAGGGTTCCCACACCATGTCTTCTACCCCGGAGGCCCTCCTTGAGGGGATATCTAGGGCTTGTAGGAAGGCGAGGAGGAGAATAGGGGCCGGTGAGGATCCCCGTCGTTTCAAAGGAGGCTCAAGAAAGAATTTCTTCAACAACAGGGGTTTAATAACGGGGGTCGCCGGTAAAGTTATTCTGCCCGAGAATTTCAGAGTAGCAAGGTGGGGTGATACCGGTCGAGAGGGCAGAGCCACCGCCGCAAGCTGTGGCGGGATCCTTTATGCCGTCGGGGCCGAGGGACCAGAAGCGGTCGGCGTCGATGGTGGGGCAGTGGAACTTTTTGCGGGGACGAAGGAAGTAGCGCATGCCGACCTTGCCGGAACATTTTGGGTGGCGGCTGTCGCGGAGCATTTGGAGGCGGAGCATATCCTTGACATCACCGCTGCCTCCAAAGCGACTCTGGCTCTTCTTGAAATAGGTCTTCGTCACTGCCGCCGTTGCCTTTACAGCCCTCGGGAATCTATCCCACCCTTTTCCCCCTAGGATTGGGACTTCGGAGATGGAGTGAGGTGAGATGGGACGAGAGCCGATAGGTCTGCTACACGCACTGGAGAACATGGCTGAGGAGGACAGAGATGGGAAGAGGAGTTCGTAGCTTGGAGCGACCTCCGGTATATCCTTGCCAAGCCGTATTCGCGAGGCTCGCAATGATGCATATCTTTTTTTTTCCCGACCCACCGGGTCTTGTAACGTATATCTTATTAAATGAAGAGGAAATTTTGTTTCCTTGCCTGTACCTTGCATCAAGTAGTTGTCTGTCGAACTTCTTCATTTTCCTTTTGTCTTTTTCACGTTGTCTTAAGGTCATCAATGACCTCTTTTATTCATGCAGGGTTGCTATTTACCGAGCTCCTTTTCGACTTTTACACCGTTCGAAGATACGTGATTGTCATTCCGTCAACGGCTGCAGGTTCGCTAGGGGTCATTCGGGTCTGGGGTCCCTCCCAAGGTTTGAATTCGAGGATTCGAGCCTCTGTCACCCTCGGGCGCTGTTTGTTTTCCAATCGTCACTATTGCGATCCATTGCCTTCTTTTTTCGCTTGGAGTCTTTCTCCGCTAAAGCCGAGGCGAAGTTCGGCTCTCGTGGAAGTCCGAACGGAGAATCCCTCTCGAAGTTGGAGTTATGGGCGGAGCTCGGCTCCTGTAGGAGTCTGGGCGGAGCCTTTCTCGGTGTCGTGGACAGAGCCCGGCTCCCGTAGGAGTCGGGGCGAAGTCTCCCTGTAATCAAAGTCATAGGCGAAGTCTGGCTCCCGTAGGAGTCCGGACAAGGCTTACCGGCAGTCGCTGTTGTCGGCGGAGTCTGGCTCCCGTAGGAGTCCGGGCGGAGTTATCCTGTAGTCGATGTCGGTAATGGAACCCAGCTCCCGTAGGAGTCCGGGCGGAGCCGTCATGTAGTCAAAGTCGGTGACGAAGCCCGGCTCCCGTAGGAGTCCGGGCTGGGCTTACCTCCGGTCGAAGTTTCTTAAGCTAGGGCAAGGCTTTCCTCTTGGGGGGGCGCATATGGGCGTTACAGGGCCTCTCCCCCCATCCGGTCTAAAAGAGCCGGGCCTTTAACTTTGTTCATGTCAGGACGAGGTCCTCCTCCTGTTCCTGACAGGGCTGTGGGGGCACATATGGGCGTTGTAAGGCCTCTCCCCCCATCCGGTCTAAATGGAACCGGGCCTTCGACTTTGCTCAAGTTAGGACGAGGTTCTCCTCCTGTCCCTAACAGGGCTGTGGGGGCACATATGGGCGTTGTAAGGCCTCTCCCCCCATCCGGTCTAAATGGAACCGGGCCTTCGACTTTGCTCAAGTTAGGGCGAGGTTCTCCTCCTGTCCCTAACAGGACTGTGGGGGCACATATGGGCGTTGTAAGGCCTCTCCCCCCATCCGGTCTAAAAGAACTGGGCCTTCGACTTTGCTCATGTCAGGATGAGGTTCTCCTCCTGTTCCTGACATGGCTGTGGGGGCACATACGGGCGTTGTAAGGCCTCTCCCTCCATCCGGTCTAAAAGAACCGGGCCTTCGACTTTGCTCATGTCAGGACGAGGTTCTCCTCCTGTTCCTGACATGGCTGTGGGGGCACATTAGGGCGTTGTAAGGCCTCTCCCCCCATCCGGTCTAAATGGAACCGGGCCTTCAACTTTATGAGGTTGCCCTTTTATTTTTGATACAGTTTGTTTGAATTGTCCAAAGACATATGGGTATGCGATCATTGATTAAAATGAAGCTACTGGTAGTACATCCGCAAGTTTTCTGAGCTCCACGGTCACGGGAGGTCGGCCCCTCCGAGCTCCTTAAGATAATAAGCTCCGGGCCGGACTACTTCTTTGACCTCATAAGGTCCCTCCCAGTTTGGGACGAGCTTCCCCGATCCTGAGGTTGCGAGACAGCAGATCATCGAAGCACTAGATCTCCCACTTTAAAGGCTTTGTTCTTGACCCGGGCATTGTAATATCGAGCAACTTTTTGTCTGTAGGCTGCCATTCGAATCTGAGCGATCTCCCATCTTTCTTCCAGCAGGTCGAGGTTGGCTCTAAGACTTTGTGAATTTTGGTGTTCGTTGAATGCCACGACTCGTGCCGACAGAAGTTTAAGCTCGATCGGGATGACGGCTTTCGTTCCGAAGGCTAAAGCAAAGGGGGTCTCCCCCGTAGGTATCCTCTGGGTAGTTCGATACGCCCATAGCATGTGATAAAGCTCGTCCGTCCAAGTTCCTTTTGCTTTTTCAAGCCTTGTCTTAATCCCCTGCAAAAGGGTTCTGTTAGCCACCTCGGCTTCGCCGTTCGCCTGAGGATGGGCTACTGAAGTGAAGTGGTGGGAGATGTTTAGATCTTCATAAAATTCGGCAAATCTTGCTCCCACGAATTGCCGTCCATTATCAGTGATTAGGGTTCTAGGCAAACCGAACCTGCACACAATTGACTTCCAGACGAAATCTTGCACTTTTGCTTCTATGATTTTTGCTAGTGGTTCGGCTTCAACCCATTTGGTGAAGTAGTCGATCGCTACAAGGAGGAACTTCCTTTGTCCGGACGCCATGGGAAAGGGGCCAAGGATGTCCATCCCCCACTGTGCAAAAGGCCATGGGGCACTCAAAGGTGTGAGCTCAGTGGGGGTTGTCTCTGGACGTTGGCGTATCTCTGGCATCGATCGCACTTTTTGACATACTCAATCGAATCATGATGCATCGTTGGCCAGTAGTATCCTTGACGGAGTAGCTTGTGGGATAAAGACCTGGCTCCCAAATGGTTTCTGCAAACTCCCTCGTGTACTTCCCATAAGGCGTAGTCAGCTTCCGAGGGCTGGAGGCATTTCAAGAGGGGCAAGGAGTATGATCTCTTGTACAGTTTACCCTCATAAAGGAGGTATCTCGAGGCTTGATTTCGGAGTTTTCGAGCTTCTTTCGCATCCTGGGGGAGGACTCCATCTCTGAGATAGATTATCAGCGGGTCGACTAAGTTGGGCTCGTGGTCGATCTCCATTACGGGCCGCGATTCTTCTGTACTCGGGTGTTTTAGAACTTCAAAGAGGATGCCTTTGGGCAATTCGGCCGGAGTCGATGTTGCCAGTTTGGAGAGAAGATCGGCTCTGGTATTCTCCAGCCTTGGAATCTGTTTAATGCTGAAGTTGTTGAAGGTGGGGGTGAGCTCCTTTACCTTCTCAAGGTATCTGGTCATACTGTCCTCCCGCACTTCGAAACTCCCGCTGACCTGTCCCACCACTAGTTGGGAGTCGCTGTGTACCCGGAGTTGACCTATTCCCAGCTCTTTGGTGATCCTTAATCCTGCGATTAGAGCTTCATATTCCGCTCCATTGTTTGTTGCGGGAAACTCGAAATGCAGAGCGTACTCCGTGATGACTCCCTCCGGGCTGACCAAGATTAGGCCTGCACCCGCGCCTGCCATGTTGGAAGATCCGTCCACATAGAGGGTCCAAAAGCAATCGAAGGGATTGGCCTCTTCGTTGGGGGAGTTCGGGTGAGACTTCAGGTCGTCAACTTCGCCTTACTCAGGCTCGGCCTCCTCTGAGATGGTGCACTCTACTACGAAATCTGCCAATATTTGGGCCTTTATTGCTGGTCTAGGTCTGTAGTTGATGTCGAATTCTGTGAGCTCAATCGCCCATTTTGCCATTCTTCCAGAGGTGTCAGCCCGGTGCAAAACCGCCTTGATTGGTTGATCAGTGAGTAGCGTCACGGTGTGCCCTTGAAAGTAGGGTCGGAGCCTCCGAGCTGCAATCAACAAGGCGTAGGTCAGTTTTTCTAATTTGGTGTACCTGGTCTCGGCATCCCTCAACACGCGGCTAATAAAGTAGACTGGTCGCTGGACTTTCGTTTCTTCTTTGACAAGGACGGCCGCGAGGGCCGTGGGAGAGACCGTCAGGTACAAAAATAGTTCCTCTCCAGGTTCAGGCTTCGCCAGCAGCGGGGGTGAGCTAAGGTAGCTTTTTAATTCTTCAAATGCCTGTTGGCATTCAGAGGTCCAACAGAAGTTCTTCGGCTGCTTGAGGGTTTGAAAGAAGGGCAAGCATCGTTCGGCCGACCTCGCGACAAAGCGATTAAGAGCCGCTATCCTCCTTGTGAGGTGCTGAACCTCCTTGATCGACTTTGGGGCGGTCATCTCTTGGATAGCACGAATTTTCTCTGGATTGGCCTCAATCCCGCACCCTGATACCATGAAGCCCAGAAATTTCCCTGAGGTTACCCCAAAAGCGCATTTAGTTGGGTTCAGCTTCATTCCGTACTTTCGAAGAGCACCAAAGGTTTCCTCGAGGTCGGCGACATGATCTCCAGAGGACTTGCTTTTTACAAGCATATCGTCCACGTAGACCTCCATGTTTCGGCCGATCTGCTCTTTGAAAATTTTGTTCACCAGCTGTTGGTAGGTTGCGCCCGCATTCTTGAGGCCGAATGGCATGACCCTGTAGCAGTAAAGGCCGCGATTAGTGATGAAAGCTGTCTTTTCTTCATCTTCTGACGTCATTCTAATTTGATTATAGCCAGAGAATGCGTCCATAAAAGTGAGGAGCTCATGGCCTGAGGTAGCATCAACCAGTTGGTCGATTCTGGACAGGGGGTAGCTGTCCTTTGGACAAGCCTTATTCAGCTTTTTGAAGTCTATACACATCCTCCACTTGCCGTTTGCTTTTTTGACCAAGACAACGTTGGAAATCCAATCAGGATAATTGACTTCCTTAATGAATCTGACCTTGAGAAGCTTATCCACTTCCTCAGCTATCACCCTCTGCCTCTCCGGGGCATGATTCTGAATTTTTTCTTTTGTCGGTCGATGCTTAGGATCGACCGCTAGACGATGTTCCATGACTTCCGCATCAATTTCTGGCATGTCCACCGGAACCCAAGCGAAAACGTCCACATTCCTTCGGAGGAAATCAATAAGATGCGTCCGCACCTCCTCCCCCAGGCTGGAGCCAATTAACACCACATGCTCCGTGTTCCCATCATTCAAGGGGACTAGTACCAGATCTTCGATTGGGCCGCCCCTTTCTTCGGTGAGGTCATCGTGAGCATCCAATCTATCGACGGGATAGGGGTCAGCCCGGTCGCTTCTTTGCAAGGCGATGTTGTAGCAATGTCTGGCCAGGGCTTGGTCTCCCCGGACCTCTCCGATCCCCTGGTTGGTGGGGAACTTCAATTTCAAATGGTAGGTTGAAACGATAGCTCTGAGAGCATTGAGGCCGGGTCGGCCAAGGATTGCATTGTAAGCGGATGGCGCCTTTACCACCAAGAAATTCACTAGAGCCCTGGACTGCTTTGGATACTGACCTGCGGCCACAGTCAGAGCTATCATTCCCTCCATCGGAACGGCGTCATCGGTAAACCCTATCAAGGGGGAGCAAATCGGTCTCAGATGACCGCCAAGAGCGGACATCCTTGAAAAGGCATCGTAGAACAAGATGTCGGTCGAACTTCCATTGTCGATGAGAATGCGACGGATGTCGTAATTTGCTATATTCAGGGAAACTACGACCGCATCATTATGAGGGAATTGGACTCCCTGGGTGTCTTCTTCGGTAAAAATTATGGGTTCTTCAACTTTTTGCCGCTTGGGGGATGCAGCTGGTATGTTGGTTGCCTCCTGCCGGGATTCCCCCGAGATGACATTGACGGAATCCGGCAGGGGCCAGTCATCCGACCACTCCTTATCGGCGACCATAGCTGGAGGCAGTTGTGCAAAGGCCTCGTGAGAAGGCATCAGATGAGGGAAGGGGGAGTGGATGCCGGAAAAGATGGCCGGAAGTGGATCCGTTGAGCGCTCCTTTAAGAACAAGGGTACTGCGAAGGTTCGCGCCCTTCTTCTAGCGCCAATCCTGTTGGTGCAAAAATCCACTTACGCCGGAGAAGCTGGAGTCGGGGAGTCGCGGTCACCGTCGGGACCTGCAAGGAAAGTCTAAACCGGAGGTGGGGTTGCTCCGGCAAGACCCTCCGACGCTCAAGTCAATTTTCTGCCTCAACAAGAATGGAGCGCTCGAACGAAGAATTTAGCAGAGTTTTGAGATAAGAAATGAGCTTATAGAATAACATATCTGGGTCCCCCTTTTATAGGAGGAGGAGGTAATGGATTGATGGCGACATTCGTAACCATCTGGTAGTGGGCCGCCCGTAGTCAGGGGGACTTTATTGCGAAGGGTAGTGGAGCGGGATCGTGGCTATCGCCGTAGCTCGCCACGTGGAGCCAGTTGCGAGGAGTGGAGCAGGATCGCGGCCGTTATTGCATCCTGCCATGAAGTAGTGGAGTCACGCAGCACCTGCCGCAGGGAGCGGAGCAGAATCATGGCCGTTGATATAGCCTGTCAGAGAGTAATGGGGTCGCGCAGGGTCCGCCGCGGAGAGTGGAGCAGGGCTGCGATCGTTACTGTGGCCTGTCAGGGGTGATGGAGCAGTGCGGGGTCCGTTGTAGGAAGTGGAGCAAGGCCGCCAAGGGGCGCAGATCTATCGGCTGAAGCTCGGCAGCGGTCGGAGTCCGGCCTCTGTAGGAATCCGGGCAGAGTCTTCCTGTAATCAAAATTAAAGGTGAGGCCCGGCTCCCGTAGGAGTCCGGACGGGGTTTACCGGAAGTTGACGTTGAGGACGGAGCCCGGCTCCCGTAGGAGTCCGGGCGGAGTCTGCTTGCGGTCGGAGTTGTCGGCGGAGTCCGACTCCCGTAGGAGTCCGGACGCAGTCTGTTTTGCAGCCGTTGGAGTCGAGGATGAAGCCTGGCTCTCGTAGGAGTCCGGATGAAGCTTGCCAGCAGTTGACGTTGAGGGTGGAGCCCGACTCCCGTAGGAGTCCAGGCGGAGTCAACTTGAGGTCAGAGTTGTCAGCGGAGTCTGGCTCCCGTAGGAGTCCGGACGAAGTCTGCCTTGCAGCCGTTGGAGTCGAGGGCGAAGTCTGGCTCCGGGCTCCCGTAGGAGTCCGGACGAAGCTTGCCTTGAAGGTCGGCCTTGCTGTCGGAGTTGTCGGTGGAGTCCGGCTCCCGTAGGAGTCCAGATGAAGTCTGTCTGCAGCCGCTGGAGTTGGGGACGAAGTCCAGCTCCCATAGGAGTCCGGGCGGAATCTTCCTGCAATCAAGGTTAAAAGTCAAGTCTGGCTCCTGTAGGAGTCCGGACGGAGCTTACCAGTAGTTGATGTTGAGGGTGGAGCCCGGCTCCCGTAGGAGTCCAGGCGGAGTCAACTTGAGGTCGGAGTTGTCGGCGGAGTCCGGCTCCTGTAGGAGTCCGGACGAAGTCTGCCTTGCAGCCGTTGGAGTCGAGGGCGAAGTCCAGCTCCGGGCTCCCGTAGGAGTCCGGATGAAGCTTGCCTTAAAGGTCGGCCTTGCTGTCAGAATTGTCGGTGGAGTCCGGCTCCCGTAGGAGTCCGGACGAAGTCTGTCTGCAGCCGCTGGAGTTGGGGACGAAGTCCGACTCCCGTAGGAGTCCGGGCGGAGTCTTCCTGCAATCAAGGTTAAAAGTCAAGTCTGGCTCCTGTAGGAGTCCGGACGGGGCTTACCAGCAGTTGATGTTGAGGGCGGAGCCCGGCTCCCGTAGGAGTCCAGGCGGAGTCAACTTGAGGTCGGAGTTGTCGGCGGAGTCCGGCTCCCGTAGGAGTCCGGACGAAGTCTGCCTTGCAGTCGTTGGAGTCGAGGGCGAAGTCCGGCTCCGAGCTCCCGTAGGAGTCCGGACGAAGCTTGCCTTAAAGGTCGGCCTTGCTGTTGGAGTTGTCGGCGGAGTCCGACTCCCGTAGGAGTCCGGACGAAGTCTGTCTGCAGTCGCTGGAGTTGGGGACGAAGTCCGGCTCCCGTAGGAGTCCGGGCGGAGTCTTCCTGCAATCAAGGTTAAAAGTCAAGTCCGGCTCCTGTAGGAGTCCGGACGGGGCTTACCAGCAGTTGATGTTTAGGGCGGAGCCCGGCTCCCGTAGGAGTCCAGGCGGAGTCAACTTGAGGTCGGAGTTGTCGGCGGAGTCTGGCTCCTGTAGGAGTCTGGACGAAGTCTGCTCGCGTTTGTAGTTGTTGGCGGAGTCCGGCTCCCATAGGAGCCCGGACGAAGTCTTCTTGCGGTTGTCATGTAGTCGATTCCGCTGAGGACTTCGACTGTGGGTATTTTATATCCAACACTAATCTCTATTGTAGAGATCTGATGCGTGGATCCAGGAAAAAAAGGAGAAGATCTTTTTATTTTTCGTCTTCATCATATTTTTCTTAAATCAGCCAAAAGATGGTGTCTTCGCGAGCTAGCACTCCTAGGGAAATCGATCAGCATAAGGGCTTCGTGTGGATATCCGTAGAGGCCGGACCATATGCAGCTGCCAAGCATTATGAAGAACCAACTACTATAAATTTTGGATGTAGTGATTTGCTATCCGCACTCAGGTATAAAGTTTTAAATTTAATTAATATTTAGATATGATCTAAATATAAATTAGATATGATCTAATTACATATAGATATGATCTATACTTGTTGAATTTTAGATTTTAGATTTATATACATGGATATTAGTTCATGTCATGGATCCTATATGATGATTTTAGATTTATTCTATGTATGTATTATAGATTAAATTATTTAATTTATATATATTTTACTATAAAATTTTTAAAAATGTATGTACAAAACAACCACGCTTCCCTACAATTGATATCAGACCGAAGATTCGTTATGACATGAACATATATGCATGTAGAGTTGAAATCTAGGTTTAGCAATGCATGAGATGTGTTATGATCTGATTTTAGATATGATCTAATATAAAATCAAATCTAATATAATTTAGATTATATTTAAATTTTTGCATATATGATATGTGAATTAGATTAGATGTTCTGAGTAGCAAAGTACTCAGATTGGGTAATCATCAAGCCGTCCGATCATAGGAGCAAGTAGGGTTGTATGACCCTCTCTTCCCATTCAATGGGGTGCTCTTCATGGTATATAGGGGTGCCATTATGAGGTCCCATAAAGAAGAAAGCGAAAGGAGAAAACTTACTTTTCTACAAAACCTTGGATGTTGAAACCCTAGAATTTGTTGTATGTGATATAAAGCATGAGTTGTATGAAAAGTAAAACATCTAATCCATATGACTAAAATTATTTTAATCATAAAAATAAAATTTGAAATCATAAAATATTTAGATATAATCTAAAGTTCATTATGATTAATTTTATTTCAGTTTATGCAAGAATTTTCAGATCTGAAACTATGTGATACCTGTTGGCATGCCAACTGAGCTGAATCAGTTTAAACTATATCGACCCAGTCCCTTGATTTAATTGGCTCAGTGATGACTAACCCGACTCAGTTGTCTCAAGCCGAATAGTAATGGTTACTATTCATGATCAGTTAGTCAATCAAGTATCAGACTTAGTCAACCCACTGAAGTGAACCAACTCAGCTCAAGGGTAAGCCGATCTAATTTTCAGAGCAAAAAATTTTGCATAAAATGATGTAAAATTATTTTACAAAATTGAAATGATTTTATATAATAGTCTTAACCCTTGTTAATTCTATACTTAATTAAGAATTAAGAAATATATTTTAGATCTAGAATTGTGATTAAAGATCTAATGACATTGCATAAAACATGGGGCATGGATTAGCTCAAATCAGGTCCTTTTAATTGGGTTAGACCTAATATTAGAATTAAAGACCTAATGGATCAAAAAGAATAGTTGATCAAATCTAACCAGTAGTTGATTTAGATTAGGTCAAGAGTACTCTAAATCAAAAATAATAGTTATAATTGATCGAGTCCATATCTTTGATTAAACTAAATGGATCTTGATTATGGCTCAAAGATTGAGCCTGAGTCATTAGGCTGATTAGATCGCTAGGTGACTCGAGTTGACCCATATTGTTAAGGTTAATCAATATGACTGATTTAGGTGCCCTGGACTGACTTGTCTCTAGTCTTTCTTGTTTCTAGTCCTTCTCATGACTTGGTGAAGTCAGTGAAAGAATTTATGACATGTCGGTTGCACCCGCTAGTCACTAGTCCTTTTCATGACTTGGTAAAGTCAGTGGAAGGATTTATGACTTGTAGGTCGACTGATATCTTCTAAAAGATTTAAATAAATCTTTTAAATTATTAGATCTATGAAATGAGCTAGTTATGGGGATAACTATATCATAGCCTCCAATTAAAATGAATGATAATGGATCCATTATTTTTGATTGACATTGCAGGTGCCATCTGTTTGGTGTTCTCTCTGAATGATGGAATTATCATTCATCATATGCTGACTCTGTTGAACTATCTGATGAATGGTTGGGTTGGCTAAGCCATCCTCGGGCCGGACCATTCTTTGGCTAGAATCACTAAGTTCATATTAATGGTTGGACCTAACCGAGACTTTCAGTGGAGGCCCATCACCTACTGAAATAAAATTTGGGGCTAAATTAAATACTAGAAGTTGTTTGGAGAAATAATTGATTGAGAATCTATCCATAGGTGTATTTGGATTGATCGAGCCATCCTCAGATTTATATACAGTCTGTGTGGATTCTAGTACCCACTAAAAAATTAAGATAATTTTTTGAATTGAAGATAGAAGCTACCAATTCGCATAAAATAGTGGGAGAACCTTTAGACTAAAGTCTAAATCTTTAGGATTAAAATAGTTCATATATTAATAAGTCAATTATTCTCTTTTCAGAAATGGCTAAAAAATTATCGCTCTATTTGCTGTTAGACAGTGACAACGTTATCAGACCTAACTTCGATAGTCAGTATCAGAAGTTGAGTATAGTTTTTAGATAAATTGATCAAGAAGTCTCAGGCTAATCCAAATAGGCTTAAAAGAAAAATCAGTAAATGATTGCTGGTCAAGATAGTTATATGAAACTATTTGAAGTTTCTCTATTGGTAATACTACTATCTGGGTATAGGATACCGACAGTATAGGATATGTTTACAAATAGTTGCAAAAGATTTCAGGATAGTAGAAGATTTGAAAATGGCAAGAGACTCCTAAATATAAGATATGAAAGTCTGTTCTAGTCTTAACATTAGGAATCGTCGAGCTTGTTTTCAATTATGAAGATGTCATTTAGTAATTATCATTATTGTCTAATCTTATTGATGGTATTAATAAGAATGATTATTGTGATATCATTATAAATGATACTGCAATAATGAGTGGATAATTGAAAATGATATAAACTCAGTACCATAGCCTGTTAGTATAAAGTACACTTCTAACTAGCATCCTAGATTAGATAATGTCATTGAAGTCTGCCTTTGGTATTGTTGACTTAGTCACCTTTTATAGAAAAGGATGAATGAGCCAGCGATGTTCTGAGTTTAGTACATATTGATATATTTACACTCATGAACATGAGTGCCAGACGACTTATTTTGGCATAGGTGCATTTTGCTTATTAAGCACAAATTTAAGTCGGTTGAAATGTTCAAACGATTTTATAATGAGATAGAAAATCAAACTGCAAAGAGTATTAAAATTTATCGATTTGATTGATGAAGTGAATATCTTTACAGTAAGTTTTGACATATCTTGAAGAGAATTAGATTCTCTTAATGGACCTCTCCTGATACATCACTTTTTTGAAAAAGATGTCTGAAAGGAGGAATTAAACTTTGTTAGACATGATTCGATTCACTATGGGGTTTGTTGGTCTGTCTGAGGTTATATTTTAGAGATTACTTGATATGTGCTTAAGAACGTTCTGAGCAAATCGATTACCAAAACTTCATATGAGATATGGACCTGATTAATTTGATGCTCTCTTACCTTAGGGTTTGGGGTATCAAACTTATGTGAAATATTCACAAACCGACTAGCTTAGATTTTGATCTGATAAATATTATATTAGAGATATTTCTTCTATTTTCTTGATGGATATGAGATGTTCATGAATCTTAAGGCATTCTTTTTGGAAAAAAAATTTCTTGATGAAAGAACTGATGCTGTTAAGAGCAAGCTTGGTGAAGCTTGATAGGTAGAGAAACTGACTCTGATACAAACCAACAAAACCAGAGTTGATTAGATTAATTTTAGAGCATGATGTAAATGTTTTTCTATATAGATATGGTAGAGTACCATATCAACCGAACAGATACTTCAATTTCTAGGTTTGGGATGGAGATTTGATCTCCAATATGGATGCAATACAGGGATCTAACTTTGAGAAGTGGCTTGGAGCCATTAAATCTGAAATGAAACCTATGAAGATCGATGATATATGGACATTCGTTGATTCACCTGAAGGGGTAGGACACATTGGATATAAGTGGATTTTAGATGGATAAAAGGCACAGACAGAGAGGTGTAGACCTATTAATTCTATCCGATTGCCAAAGGATTTCATCAAAGTTATAGTGTTGACTATGATGAGATGATTTCTGTGTGGCAATTCTCAAGTCCATTCAGATTGAAGTAAGCTTCTCGAAGTTGGAACATATATTTTGAACATATGGCTTTATTGAGAATGAAGCAGAATTCTGTATGAGCTAATAGTTCTGTAAAAGTACTCTTTGTGCTGTTTAGATAAAATTTTTTTAATCGAGATGACATCCGTACATTACAAAGAATAAAAGTTTGGTTGTCATCTATGTTCTCCATAAAGGTTTGGAAGGTTATGAGAACCATCCTTAAGTATTTATGAAATACTAAGGACCAATGGCTCATTTATGAAGAGTCTGACTTAAAATCTGTAGAATATTAATTTCAGTTTCTAGTCAGATGAAATGACAAAGTTATGTCAGGTTATGTTTTTATCCTAAAAGAAGAGTGACATGTTGGAAAGATTCCATGCAGTATTTAGTAGCCAATTTTATTTGTAATACGGAGTTCTTTGCGGTATTTGATGCTGGTAAAAAAGTTGTTTGATTATGAAAATTCATCAGCGAGCATGGAGTGGCAGTCTCCATTGATGGTCCAGTCCTTCTGTATTGACAGCAATACTGGAGCCATAGCTCAAGTTGAAGAACTAATGTTCCATTTGAGAATCAAATACTTTCTGTATTGCAATTATCTTGTTCGATAAAATTGAAATAAAGTCGACCTTAGGAAGATCAACTAAAAAGAGAACTTGGCTGACCTATTGACTAAAGCAATCGGATCTAATGAGTTTGATGATCTCAAATGAAAGATGGGTATTTGATACCAATCTGACTGGCTTTAATCCAAGTGAGAGTTATTGGAAAATATGTTCTAAAATCAATCATCTAGGTTGTAGATAATTATGCTCCATATAAGTATATGAATTATAAAATATTAAATATTATCTGATAAGATTCATCATAAGAAATACATCTTCCTAAATAGAACTCATATGTTATGATGAAGTCCTTATAACTACTTTCAAAATGATAAAAGAGAATTTATCATATGATTCTTAAATCTTGCTCATGACCAAATGATATAATTGTTATAAGGATGATAATTGTATCGAGTGTAGGTTGTTGTATGCCATATTAGTTGGTTGTCCTCTTAACCAAGGTGTGTGGTGACACAGGTATAGCATATGGGTGATATATAGGAGTATATTTTACTGAGCGTGATCACTTCTGGAGCATTTTGCTGTCAAAAATTATTCTGATGGGATATGGGTATAAGTGTCCCTCTGACCTGAGGCTGTCTCAGTGACTTGTAAGCAACTCACTGTGCTTTGGTGCCAGTCTATCTGAGTTTTTAATTCGATGATGGAAGATTTTTGAGTACAGTCAAGTACTTGTAAAGTCTGAGTTTGAGTCAAAATGAGATTGACCGCTCCAAGTAAAATTGAAGTTGATGCATCACTGTATTTTAATTTAGCAAAATTTTGACCAAAGTAGTCCTAGTGAGGAGTCACAGGATTTTTAAGATTGAGACACAATGTGGACCACTCATTCTGGGTTAACAATTTAATCCATAGTCATCCTTGAGCATCAAGTGTCAAAGAGATGAATTATACGATAACTATATCCACATAGGTTCTTGAGTGTTGTTAGGCATACATTCGGCCTATCCGGACGTCGGAAACCATTACTTGATGGTTACATCGATTAGTATAAAAAATTTTCTTATGCTACCGGCTTAAATTCGAACCTATGGGATCATATATATAGAAGTACTTGTCTGATCAAATAGCTGATCGATGATTATGAATCATTGAAGGATTTATTTATCAATTTGATTGATGATTAATCCTATGCAAAGATTACAATAAATTATTTACTAATGGTCGATAAATTAGAGAAATAATTAATTAACAATATGATTATTAATTAGCTTGATTTGATTGAGAAATGAAGATTGAATTAGATCTAATTGAATTGGATTCAATTAGATTGGCTTTGGATTGATTGGATGCATCTCTATTAGATAACAGAGCTTGTTCCAATTGATCTTGAGGATGAAAAGGATTTAATTTATGATTTAGGTTAATTGGATCAAACCCTATTGGATAATAGGCTTGATTGGATCAAGCCCTATTATCAAAAGCTTCTTTGATATCCATCAAGAATCAATCCTTGGATTAATGAGGTTTTAATCTAACTAATTCTTCAATTGGATTGGGGTCTAATTGGATTCATAATTAGGCTAGGACCTAATTAGTTAGGTTGTTATAACTAAATCCTAAATTAGTTAGGATTAGATCTAAGGGTTAGTGTTGCCCAGTTATGCAACCCAAGAGGGGGGGTGAATTGGGTTTCTAAAAATTTTAAGCCCAACAAATAACTTATGAAGAACAAAACAATGGCTTTAAATCAATATTAATTACCTAAAGTAGTATTGCAAGGATATAATAAAGAAATAAGATAAAGCGATAAAGCACACCACAAACACAAGGATTTATAGTGGTTCGGTGCTAACCTTGCACCTACATCCACTCCCCAAGATCCCACTTGGGAATTTCAATCCACTATCCTTTGTATTCAACCCGAATACAAAACGTTGGAAACTCCGACACTAGCTATCCAAGCTAGAATACAAGACGTCGGAAACTCCGACCCTAGCTATCCCAAGCTAGAACACTTGTTTCCCAGGTACAAGCAAACCCAAAACACTCTGATTTCAGGTTCGGATCAACCTTTTCTTGTTTTGAAAATCCTCCAAAAACAAGAGCAAAAACTCACAAAGAGTAAGAATATTTAGAGTACAGATGAATACAATAACAGCTCCTTAAATGAGCAAATATAACAATAAAAGCTTTACTCAAATGAAGAACCCCTTTTTCAGATTTTCTCAAGATGAATGAACGGTTGAATGCTTGAAAAGAGGTTGATTGTTGATTGAAGATCTCTTGAAAGCTTTGAACGATCTCTAGATCAAGGTTGAAACGATAGGCGTGAAGAATTCTCTCCTTGAAAGATCTTCCTTTTCTCTTTCACAATCTCTCTGGTATATTGTGGATCCTCTCTCTTTTTCTCTATGGATATTTCGTTGATCTCAGGCTTTTTCTTGCAAATTTCGGATCCTCTCTTCTGTTCTTCTCTTTTTCTTCTTTTTCTCTTCTTCTCTTCACATTTGATTTCACGTTTGATCCGCTATTTAATCTGCAATTTCTTTCATCAAATTAAGCATTTTGTAGCATTAGAAGCAAGAGAAAACAATTTAGGCAGATAAAGAGCCGTTAGAGGATTTTTAGGACGCATAAATGGCAATTAAAACGGGCAAAAAAATAGCCGTTGCTGACATTTCCCGTCGCAGGGGTCGACTCATGAGTCGACTCATGCTTCAGGGGTCGACTCATGAGTCGACCTCTGTTGCAAAAACCAAAGAATGCTTTTCTGGAATTTCTTGGCTCAAATTAGCAGGGGTCGACTCATGAGTCGACTCATGCCTTGTGGGTCGACTCATGAGTCGACTCACAGGTTGTGCCAAGCCAGAAAACTAGCGTGCCAAGGAGAATTTTTGCGTGCCAATCAGCTCACAGTGCCATGAGTTGACTCATGAGTCGACTCATGCACTTCAAACCTTCATAACTTCAAAAATATAAGTCCAAACACAATGAAATTTTCACCAATAGATTTCAAATCATTTGTTCTACCAAATGATACTATCAAATCAGGATTTTAGTAAAATTATGATTTTGCCCTTGAAGAGCATAAGGACTTTTTATTTTAAAATATTGTATCCCTTCAATCTGCTTTGTAATCATCAAAATCAATCTAGGAGCAACAATCTCCCCCTTTTTGATGATGACAAAACATATGAACAAAAATATTTATGTTAATGCATTAATTTCAAAAGAATCCATTATAGGTGTATATGCTTGAAAGGAGTATGATTCTTTTGGCATGTAATATAAATGCAAAAATAGTTTGTCCATTTTCTTAAAGATTTGAAAAGGGTATTAGATCATTTTGAGTTCAAGATATATCAGAGCAAGAGAAGATAAATAACTTTTTCTATGTATCAGAGCAAAAATAATTTTTACAATGATATCAGAAAAGATTTTATAATGTATCAGAGCAAGAAAATTTTTAATGTATCAGAGAAAATTTCATACAGTATCAGAGCAAATGTTATAATATATTAGAGAAACCTTCACACTGTATCGGATCAAATGTTATCATGTATCAGATCAAGTTGAAAGAAATTGTAGGATGTATCAGAGTAAAACAAATTTCTTATTGATGTATCAAGGTGAGTAAGCAAGTTTGAATATCAGAGCTTATATATAAAAAATACTTATTTGCATTGTACTCATGATTTTGCTTTTGATGGATAATTTTTTTTGTTAAAGTTCTGTCTGATACCAAATTTTGATACCAAAATTTCTCAAAGTTTTATTTAATCTTTCAATCCTTGTTTTTGTCTAATTTCTCCAATATTTGTTTAATTTCTTCAATATTTGTTTTAATTTAATTTCTCCCCCTTTTTCTCATAATTTAGGGTTTTGCTTTTTGTCTAATTTCAATTTTTGTTTAATTTTAATTTCTCCCCCTTTTTGACATCATCAAACATAGTTAACTCTTTCTTTTCTTTTTCTGAAATATTCTTTAATTTCTTCCTCTTTAGAGTTTTTCACAGATGTTTGCTCCCCCTTAATATAGCAATTATCAATAGCAAACAACAACAAGGAGAAGATAATATTTCAATAGATGTATCAGAGATTGAAATATAACCAAAATATAATCATTACAAAGAGGTAGAAATATAGGTAAAAGATGATTCCATTAATATTATAATTATTTCAATACATAAAATTCAACCAGCTAAATGTCAATACATGGCCCCAAGGTATAGATCCTAGAACAAGATACTAACTCCTAGAACCTAGTAAAGATCAAGATAAGTCAATGATCAAGACAAATCATGGATCGGAGTCATCAGATATAGGGTGAGGAGATGATGGATCAGAAGTGCGTCCTCTACCCCGTCTGCCTCTGCCATGAGTAGGAGGGCGAGATGAACTGGGTGGCTGAGAATGCTGAGATGCTAGGGCTGATACCATGAGTCTGATAGAATCAAGGACGTTCAGTGCTCTGGAAATAGATTGAAGTAGAGCAGTGAACTGGGTGGTAGCATGCTCACTCGATCCTCTGATCTCTTTCCTCAGTAGCTCATATCCACCTTCTAATGCTCCTCTGAGCCTTCCAGCCTCTGCAGTGAGGTCTGTGACCTCAATAGTAGACTCCTGTGGCTGGGGATGGGCCAATGCAAGAACTTGCCCCTGCAAGTCAAGAACTCTGCCAGTATGTCTCCAGACTGTATCCTCAAGCTGCTGTATCCTGACGGACTGATCTGAAATCATCTGAAATACAGTGGAGATGTGGGGAGTAATGGTCTGATCAGAAGAAGTAGCTCCAGGTGCAAAAGAAGTACTACTCCACTGGCTAGACAACAAAGAAGCCACACGCTGTGAAATATGCTCGATCTGATCATCAGCCAGTCTGAACTCTGATGGAGGTGCTCTGCTCTCTGGCTGATACACTGGTGTGGGCATCCTAGTAAACTCAGAAGGGCCAGCCTCAGTATCAGGAATGAACTGGGTATCTGGTGAAGCTGCCCTGAAGTCATGTACAGGAGAAGATGGACCTTCTTCTTCTACTCTGCCTTGTCTTCAGCTCTTTCCTCAGCTCTCTCCTCAGCTCTTTCTTCAGAGCCCTTGATCCAACCACCAACAGTCTTTGTAATTCCCATTCGGTGCAGGCTGTGTTGGTTGAAAGTGTCCACATGTGAGAGCTTGGTAGGTGTCTCCCCCTCACAGCTAACTCCAAACCTCCTAAATACTCTAGTAAGGGCCATACCATAAGGCAAGTGTGCCTTGGATCTGTTCAAAGTTTCTCTCATGGCCTCTATCATAAGTGCAGGGAGATTTAGGGGGGTCTGAGTGATGATATGAAACATGACACATACATCTCTGCCAGATAGTAAGTCATGTCTACCACTCCTAGGAAAGAATAGTTTTGTCACAATCTGATGTAGGACCCTCATCTTAATGGATAATAGCTTTGCTTCCAATCTGTTTAGACTTCCTGAAAAATCTTCTCCTAAGATAATTCTGATCCCTTCTTCTTTAATTGGGAGTTCCATATATGAGTATCCTTCACTAGGCAACTGAAGTATCTCTCCCAATATCCTAGAATCCAAACAGATGTCAATCCCCTTTACAGTTGAAGTCACAGACCCGTTTCCATAATTTAGGTTCTGGTAGAACTCTCTGACTAGATCAACATAGGTGACTTCCTTAAGAGAGCAATAAAGTTCCCATCCTTGATTTTTGATCTTGGTAGCAAAAGTAAAGCCTTCTTTCTCAAAGAACCGAAAATCTATATTTTTCCCGGTTTCTACTTTTCTATCAGAAAGAAGATTTACACTGGGGCTTATGGAGGATTGAGAGGGACCTTGAGCAGGTACTGAAACTGGATTGGGAACAGTGGAAGACTGAGCATGCCTTTTCTTTCGGACAATTTCCTCAGGCTCTCGGATTGATTTCCTCCTTTGGGGAAGTTTCATCTTTGGAGCCATATCCAATAAAGTAGCAGACAAGAAGACTTGAATTCAGTGGAGGAGGGATCACAAAAGAGTAAAGAAGAATTTTGGTGGAGAAAAGAAGTGGATTTTGAATGAACGGTGAAGTTCTAGGGCACGTTCCACCCGCGCCTATCACTGCGAGAAAGCACAGAAAAATCCTTTTCAAGGAGGCAATTTTTGGTGGAGAGAAGGAGGGAGAATTGCCTCAAAATTGATCCTTGGATTTGGAGCAAAACAAAAGTTTGAGAGGACGGCTTTCGGAAGGAAGACGACGAGAAGATGAGTCATCTCATAAACAAGGTTTCCCGTTTTAAAAAATGAACCCGATGGAAGTTGGTGGGATTTACAAGTTTGCCATTGAGTCGACTCATGGGGGTCGACTCATGAAGTTCAGAAATTCAAAAAAAATGCAAATAAATTCCAGAAAAATTTGAAATTTTGGGAGAAGGAATTTTGCTCAATGATAAGTTTTTAGAGAGATAAACCTAAGCTTTTGGGACCAGGATAGATGTTGAAAATTGAGCTCTAAGAGTTTTTGACATCTATTCTTTGGAAATTGAGAAATTTCAGACAAATGGATCTAGAATTCCTAGATTTCTCCTAATTTCACAGAATCTTTCCTCACTAAGGGCCTTTGTAAAGATATCAGCTAATTGATTTTCAGTGCAAACATATTCAAGAATTATATTTTTGTTTTGAACATGTTCTCTTATAAAATGATGTCTTATTTCAATATGTTTGGATCTTGAATGTTGTATTGGATTTTTAGATAGATTTATGGCACTTGTATTGTCACATTTTATTGGAGTTTCATTAAGTTTGATTCCAAAATCTTCGAGTTGTTGCTTAATCCACAAGATTTGAGCACAACAACTTCCGGCTGCAATGTATTCGGCCTCAGCCGTAGACAGTGCCACCGAATTTTGTTTCTTGCTAAACTATGAGATTAGGTTAACTCCAAGAAATTGGCAAGTTCCACTTGTGCTTTTTCTATCTAATTTACATCCAGCAAAATCAGCATCAGAATATCCTAACAAATTAATTTGTGAGTCCTTAGAGTACCATAACCCTATAGTTTGTGTACCATTTAAGTATCTAAGGATTCTTTTAACAGCATTCAAATGAGATTCCTTAGGATTAGATTGATATCTTGCACATAAGCAAACACTAAACATGATATCAGGCCTACTTACAGTTAGATATAATAATGAACCAATCATACCTCTGTAGTATTTTAAGTCTACGCTTTTACCTTCATCATCCTTGTCAAGCTTACTTGAGGGACTCATTGGTGTGCCAATAGGTTTGCAGTTCTCCATTCCAAATCTTTTGAGTAGTTCCTTGGTGTACTTGCTTTGGGTGATGGAGATTCCCTCTTTTGATTGTTTGATTTGGAGTCCGAGAAAGAAAGTGAGTTCTCCCATCATGCTCATCTCGAACTCTCCCTGCATAAGCTTAGCAAAGTCTTGACAAAGGGATTCATTAGTAGACCCAAAAATTATGTCATCAACATAAATTTGTATAATTAGCATATCATTTTGGTTTCTTCTAATAAATAGGGTTGTGTCTACATTGCCTCTTGAGAAACCATTATTTAGTAGAAATTTGCTTAGCCTTTCATACCATGCTCTAGGTGCTTGTTTTAGACCATATAAAGCTTTATTTAATCTAAAGACATAATTGGGAAAAGCATGATTTTCAAATCCAGGAGGTTGTTCTACATATACTTCTTCAGAAATATATCCATTTAAAAATGCACTTTTAACATCCATTTGAAATAGTTTGAATTTCATAAAGCAAGCATAAGCAAGTAGAAGTCTAATGGCTTCTAATCTAGCAACAGGTGCAAAGGTTTCATCAAAATCAATTCCTTCTTCTTGATTATATCCCTTAGCAACCAGTCTTGCTTTATTTCTAATTACATTTCCATGCTCATCTAACTTGTTTCTAAAGACCCATTTTGTGCCAATTATTGAATAATCTTTAGGTCTTTTCACTAAGGTCCAAACATTATTTCTTTCAAATTGATTGAGTTCTTCTTGCATAGCATTAATCCAGTTATGATCATTTTCAGCTTCTTCAAAAGTTTTAGGTTCAAGTTGAGATACAAAAGCACAATGATTAAGTACATCTCTAAGTGAAGAACGTGTTTTTACCCCATGCATAGGATCACCGATAATTAATTCCTTAGGGTGGTTGTGAACATACCTCCATTCCTTGGGTAAGTCATTTGTACCTTGAGGTTGTTCTTGAATTTCTTCACCTTTCTCATTTTGTTCATCTTCTTGATCCTTATCTTCTGGAGTTGCTGAATCTTTCAGAGTGATCTCCTTCATACCTTCTATTAGTGGATCTGCATCATCAACACCCTCATTCTTCCTTGAAGGAGGATCGTTAGATTCATCAAAGACAACATGTATGGACTCCTCAACTACTAAGGTTCTTTTGTTGAACACTCTAAATGCTTTACTAGTGGAGGAGTAACCTAGAAGGATTGCTTCATCTGATTTTGCATCAAATTTACCAAGTTTTTCTTTGCCATTATTTAATACAAAACATCGGCAACCAAAAACATGAAAATAGGCAATATTTGGTTTTCTTCCTTTCCAAAGTTCATAGGGGTTTTCTTTAAAAATTATCTTATTAAAGCACGATTTAAAATGTAACAAGCTGTGTTAATAGCTTCCGCCCAAAAATATTTTGGAAGGTTGCTTTCACAGAGCATGGTACGGGCCATTTCTTCTAAGGTTCTATTTTTCCTTTCAACTACCCCATTCTGTTGGGGTGTCCTAGGAGCAGAGAAGTTGTGGCCAATTCCATTTTCATCACAAAAATTTTCAAAGTCATGATTTTCAAATTCTGTTCCATGATCACTTCTAATATTTTGAATTGAAAACCCTTTTTTCATTAGTGACTTTTCGATGAAATTTCGTGAAAATTTGAAAAGTTTCATTTTTGTGAGCTAAAAAGAAAACCCAAGTAAAACGAGAGTAATCATCAATTATTACAAATCCATATCGTTTTCCTCCTAGACTAGTGGTTTTAGTTGGTCCAAATAAATCCATATGTAAGAGCTCTAAAGGTCTAGAAGTTGAAATAGTGTTTTTGGATTTAAATGATACTCTAGTTTGTTTACCTAATTGGCATGCATCACAAATTCTATCCTTTTCAAAATTCAATTTTGGCAAACCGAGAACTAAATCCTTTTTGATTAATTTTGAAAGAGAATGCATGCTAATATGTGCAAGTCTACGATGCCACAGCCAACTAGTCTCATTTATTTTAGCATTTAAGGAAACTAGGCATTGCATGTCTAATTTAGTTAAATCATTCAAGTCTACCATATAAACATTGCCATGCCTATGTCCTATAAATTTAATGCCATCGTTAATAGGACTTGTCACAATGCATACAGATGATTCAAAACTTACTTTATACCCTTTATCACAGAATTGACTAATGCTAAGTAAGTTATGCTTTAAACCTTTAACAAGTAAAACATTCTCAATGTATTTGGAGGGAGTGATACCAATGTTACCTATCCTGATGATCTTTCCTTTGCCATTATCTCCAAAGGTGACCATCCCTCCATCCTTAGCATCAAGCGTGATGAATTGTGATTCATCACCAGTCATGTGTCTCGAGCATCCGCTGTCAAGATACCATTTCCTGTTTCCTTCTTGGGATGCTAGACACACCTGCAAGCACAGATCAAGTTTCTGTCTTAGGTACCCAAGCTTTCTTGGGTCCTTTCAGGTTAGTCAGAATGGTTCCTTTTGGAACCCATATTTTCTTTGTGTTTGCATATTTGTTAATAAGACATGTGTATGATTTATGTCCTATTCTTCCACATTTAAAACAAGTAATATTTGTAGGCTTTTTACTTGAATAATTTGCATAAATATCCTTCAAAAATTTTTGTTTCTTTAGGGGTTTATAACCAAGTCCAGCCTTATCATATATAGCTTTCTGATTATCAAGGATCATATTTAGCTTGTTTGAACTTAAGGTGAACTTATCTACCATAGATTTCAGCCTGTTAATTTCATCCTTAAAGTTTTGATTTTCTTGAATCAATGTGAATTTTTCAATTGAAAGAATTTCAGCTTGTTTCACTAAGGACTGATTCTCCAATTTCAGCACTTTGTTTTTCTTCCCTAGTTTCTTTAATTCATCAATTGAATCATAGAATGCTTCATGCAATTCTTCAAAAGTAAATTCACTAGTGGATTCAGAAGTTACCTCATTTTCATGTGCCATCAGGCACAGATTGGCTTGTTCGGTTGAGGTTTCCTCGTCGGAGCTTGAGTCATCACTCGCACTCCAGGTCGCCATCATTGCCTTCTTTTTGAATTTCTTTGGACCTTTCTTCAATTGAGGATATTCGGATCTGAAATGTCCTGGCTTCTTGCACTCGTAGCATATAGGAGTTTGATCTTTCTCCTTTTCTATGCTTTGATCCCCTTTAGTGAATTTCTTTCTCATCCCCTGTTTCCTTTTTCTTAGAAACTTCTTGAATTTCCGGGTGATGAGAGCCATCTCCTCATCCTGATCTTCATCTTCAGAGTCATCTGTTTCATAATCAGGTGAAGTTGTGGATTTGAGGGCAATGGTTCTTTTCTTTTTGATTTCATCCTCTTGATGTTGCATCATGCTAAGTTCATGAGTCATCAAGGATCCAAGAAGCTCTTCTAGAGGTAGAGTGTTCAAGTCCTTTGCTTCTTGGATGGCAGTCACCTTGGCTTCCCAAGTTCTTGGCAGTGACCTGAGAATCTTCCTTACAAGTTCACTGTTAGTATAAGATTTGCCAAGACTCTTTAAACCATTGATTATATCAGTAAAATGAGTAAACATAGCAGTTATGGACTCATCATGCTCTATTTTGAACAATTCATATTTATGTACAAGCATGTTTATTTTAGACTCTTTTACTTGATTTGTTCCCTCATGGGTGACTTCTAACCTATTCCATATTTCTTTAGCAGATGCACAGGTAGAAATGCGATTAAATTCACTAGCATCTAGTGCACAATAAAGAACATTCATAGCTTTGGCATTTAATTGTGCCAATTTCTTGTCAACCTCATCCCATTCTTTCTCGGGTTTGGTTGACTCCTCACCATCTATAATCTTGGTGGGTGTGTGAGGACCATTCACTATGATACTCCACATATCATAGTCGAGTGCTTGTATGAAAATCTTCATCCGAGCTTTCCAATAGGTGTAATTAGACCCATTGAAAAGTGGAGGTCGGTTTGTTGATTGCCCCTCGGCTAGAGAAGTTCCAACATGGGTTGCCATAGATCTTTGGCTCTTTGATTGTTAGATCAAAGAAGGGCTAGAGCACTGGCTCTGATACCACTTGTTGCCCAGCTATGCAACCCAAGAGGGGGGGTGAATTGGGTTTCTAAAAATTTTAAGCCCAACAAATAACTTATGAAGAACAAAACAATGCTTTAAATCAATATTAATTACCTAAAGTAGTATTGCAAGGATATAATAAAGAAATAAGATAAAGCGATAAAGCACACCACAAACACAAGGATTTATAGTGGTTCGGTGCTAACCTTGCACCTACATCCACTCCCCAAGATCCCACTTGGGAATTTCAATCCACTATCCTTTGTATTCAACCCGAATACAAAACGTCGGAAACTCCGACACTAGCTATCCCAAGCTAGAATACAAGACGTCGGAAACTCCGACCCTAGCTATCCCAAGCTAGAACACTTGTTTTCCGGGTACAAGCAAACCCAAAACACTCCGATTTTAGGTTCGGATCAACCTTTCCTTGTTTTGGAAATCCTCCAAAAATAAGAGCAAAAACTCACAAAGAGTAAGAATATTTAGAGCACAGATGAATACAATAACAGCTCCTTAAATGAGCAAATATAACAATAAAAGCTTTACTCAAATGAAGAACCCCTTTTTCAGATTTTCTCAAGATGAATGAACGGTTGAACGCTTGAGAAGAGGTTGATTGTTGATTGAAGATCTCTTGAAAGCTTTGAACGATCTCTAGATCAAGGTTGAAACGATAGGCGTGAAGAATTCTCTCCTTGAAAGATCTTCCTTTTCTCTTTCACAATCTCTCTGGTATATTGTGGATCCTCTCTCTTTTTCTCTATGGATATTTCGTTGATCTCCGGCTTTTTCTTGCAAATTTTGGATCCTCTCTTCTGTTCTTCTCTTTTTCTTCTTTTTCTCTTCTTCTCTTCACATTTGATTTCACGTTTGATCCGCTATTTAATCTGCAATTTCTTTCATCAAATTAAGCATTTTGTAGCATTAGAAGCAAGAGAAAACAATTTAGGCAAATAAAGAGCCGTTAGAGGATTTTTAGGACGCATAAATGGCAATTAAAACGGGCAAAAAAATAGCCGTTGCTGACATTTTCCGTCGCAGGGGTCAACTCATGAGTCGACTTATGCTTCAGGGGTCGACTCATGAGTCGACCTCTGTTGCAAAAACCAGAGAATGCTTTTCTGGAATTTTTTGGCTCAAATTAGCAGGGGTCGACTCATGAGTCGACTCATGCCTTGTGGGTCGACTCATGAGTCGACTCACAGGTCGTGCCAAGCCAGAAAACTAGCGTGCCAAGGAGAATTTTTGCGTGCCAATCAGCTCACAGTGCCATGAGTTGACTCATGAGTCGACTCATGCACTTCAAACCTTCATAACTTCAAAAATATAAGTCCAAACACAATGAAATTTTCACCAATAGATTTCAAATCATTTGTTCTACCAAATGGTACTATCAAATCAGGATTTTAGTGAAATTACGATTTTGCCCTTGAAGAGCATAAGGACTTTTTCATTTTAAAATATTGTATCCCTTCAATCTGCTTTGTAATCATCAAAATCAATCTAGGAGCAACAGTTAGTTAGAGTTGGAACAAGATCTTGAATCCTATTTGGAATAGGACTTAACCAACTTGAAACAGCCCATATGATATAAATCTTCCATGCCACACCTTTACCATAAGAAATCTCCATGCTGCAAAAGTACCATGCCCCCTTCTCATGTTTCATGAAAAAGAAAGGCGTCCTTTCTTCTCTCTTGTCACAAAAAGAAAAAAGCGTTGGGGCGTCCAAGAGTTGGATGCCCCAAACTCCACACACCCACTCCTACTCTCCTTCCCATCTTGGAATGTTTTTGTGGGAGTTTTATTGCTAATTTTTGGATATCAAAGAGAGGCTCCTCTACTGGTTATACAGTAAAAAATTAAAAAAAAAAGTTCTTCCCAAAGAGAGAAAGAGAAGGAAGAAGATGGATCTTCTTTCTTATGCGCAGCCTTGAAGAAAGAGTTCTTCTTTCAAATTTTTTTTTTAAATTTTTTTTAAGATAAAAATTAGATTAGATTTAATTTTTAATATAAAGATTTAGAGAAAAAATATCAAAAAAATTTGGTTAGGTGTTTGGAGCTTCCTAGAGTTCTAGATCAAAAAGAAAAAGGGAGAAGAAGAGAAAAGAATGGTTCTTTTCTTGGGTCTCTCTTTTGAGTTCTTCTAGAGCTCAAGATTTCATATGATTTTTAGTATGAGAAATCAGATTAGATCTAATCTTTATCATAGAAAATCAGAGAAGAAAAGTTCTTCTTAAAGGTATGAAAGATCTAATCTTTATCATAGAAAATCAGAGAAGAAAAGTTCTTCTTAAAGGTATGAAAGGAAGAGAGAAAAGTTCTCTCTTGTGCATGGGAGAATTGAGAAGAAAGGGTTCTTCTCATAATCTCTATTGTAGAGATCTGATGCGTGGATCCAGAAAAAAAAAAAGAGAGGATCTCCTTATTCTTCATCTTCATTGTATTTCTCTTAGATCAGCCAAAAAATAGTGTCTTCACGAGCTAGCACTTTCGGGGAGATCAAACAGTATAAGGGCTTTGTGTGGATATCCATAGAGGTCGGATATGTGTGCGGCTGTCAAGCATCATAAAGAACCAACTACTATAAATTTTGGATGCGGTGATCTACTACCCGCACTGAAGTATGAAATTTTAAATTCAATTAATATTTAGATACGATCTAAATATAAATTAGATATGATCTAATTACATATAAATATGATCTATACTTGCTGAATTTTATATTTTAGATTTACATACATGCATATTGTTCATGTCATGGATCCTGTATGGTGATTTTAGTTTTGATCTATGCATGTATTGTAGATTAAATTATTTAATCTATGTATGTTTTACTGTAAAATTTTTAAAAATACATGCACAAAACCACCACACTTTTTAGCACTAACAATACCTTAAGATACCCTATAAAATGGGCTTTCATGGATCTAACCTCTAACTTGTCTGCCATTTATCTTTTGACATAAGCTGGATATTCTCAAATCTTGAGATAATCAAGATTCAATTTCTTACTATCCCATATCTCATATGGTATAGGATGAATGGATTTAGAGGGGATCCTATTCAATAAGTAAATCACGGTTAGTAGGGCGTATCCCCAAAGATTTAAGGGTAAGTCAGTAAAACTCATCATGAACCGAACCATATCCAATAGGATTCTATTCCTCTTCTCTGACATCCCATTGAGTTGAGAAATACCAGAACAAGTCTATTATGAGAGTATGCCATTTTTTTTGAGATAACTCAAAAATTTTTCACTAAGGTATCTCCTCTTCGATCTAATCGAAAAACCTTAAGAGATTTTTCTATTTATTTCTCTATTTTATTTCTAAATTTTTTGAACTTTTCAAAGATTTCAGACTTGTACTTCATAAGAAACACATACTCATACCATGAAAGATCATCGATAAAGATGATAAAATAGCTGTAACCATCCCTAGCTTGCACATCAAATGAGCTATATACATCAGTGTGTACCAAGGCAAATATCTCAGTAGCCCTTTCCCCATGTCCTACAAAGGATAACTTAGCCATCTTTCCTTGAAGACAAGATTTACATACTGGATATGATTTGCAATTAAATGAGCCTATGAGACAATCTCTTTCCTGTTTGTTTATCCTATCTTCTATAATATGGCCAAGCCTAAGGTGCCATATATACTTGTGGTTAATATTATCTCTAGGTCATTTATGACCTACAGCACTACTGACTATCTGTTCGTTTACGTTTACATTCATATCAATATGCAAGTGATAAAGACTGTCAATCAAAAGATAATGTGCAACCAATTTATTTCTCAAATAAATCAAACAGAAGTCTTTATTAAAATTAAAAACAAAATCATCCTATACTAGTACAGAAATAAAAATCAAATTTCGGCTAGCTACAAGCACATAATTATAGTCTTTTAAAACTAATCTAAAATCAGATAATAATCGAAGAGGGTAGGTACTGACGGCTTTTGCAATAACTCTTGTTCCATTATCGACCTATAGGATCATCTCACCATCTCTCAACCCTCCACTTTTCACTAGATCCTGCGTTAAAGTACATATATGAGCACTCAAATCAAAGTCTAATACTCAATTAGAAGTAGAGAAAATTATAAGATTAGATTCTATAACGAGCATTGCAGACATACCTTCCAAAAGTTTGTTTCCTTTTTTGATCTTTAGACTCTCCAAGTATAGTGGACAATTTCTCTTCCAATGGCTAGCTTTCTGATAGTGAAAACACTTTTTCTTGTTTGCACCCTTCTTCAGAGTGTCCTTCTTTAGCTTTTTCTCTTTCTTCTACTTTTTTGCAAGCTTATTCCTTTTCTTTCCTAAAGATTTTTTTTGAAAGAATGTGCCTGCTCCACAATAAAAATAGAGCTCCTTGAACTCTTCAAAGTTTTCTCTGTAGTAACCAACATATTGACAAGCTTAAGTAAAGCACAGTCTAACTTGTTCATATGGTAATTTATAATAAATTGCCCGTATGAACTAGTCAAGAATTGCAGGATCAAATCCACTTGCAATTTCTTCTGTATTGTAAGGTCGAGCTTCTCAAGCTCCTCCAGATCCTTGATCATTGTCAGACATGCTCATGGATCGACTGTCTCTCATGCATCTTAGAGTTGAAGAGCCTCTTTGAAACTTCAAAATACGTGGTTTGACTCTACTTACCATACAACTCTTACAGGTGAATGATCATAGCCTTAGTAGTTGGCATGTGCTCATGTTGGCTTTACAACTCATTTGACATAGAAGCCAACACATAACACTTTATCTGGTTGTCATCATCCATCTACTTATCTTGTGCAGCTCTGTTCTGCAGTAGGATGGTTTGGCAAAGGAGGGGGAGGGTTTTGGTCGAGAATATATCTTAACTTTTTGGATATCAAGACAATCTTAAGATTTTGAGCCGGTCCTTGAAATTGATTTTAGTCAATCGATTAGACTCTATGATACAGGCTAAAGGATTTGAAGCTGACATGGTTAAACTATGAAGAGTAAAGATTCTTGTTAGATATTTATACTTAGGTGTAAAATTTATTCTAGGAACTTTTAGAAACAAATAGGCTCCCACTATTTTTTCGGATCTCTCACACTCCCCCATGGAGATGCGAAAATCCCTGCGCGACTAGGATTTCTAATGGGTACTGTGGTCCCATTGATATATACGCTTCTTACCATTTTTGATTATTAGATCATGCTATATTGATAAGTGGATAACTATTGTCCAATACTTCTCAGGCATGTTACAGTGCTTGGTCTCTAAGTCATGAACCTCACTATGCCTGATTATTGATCCACTTCTTAGTTAAGTCTGATCCACTGTTCAATACTTCGATAAAACGTCATTAGGTCCCTCACCATACCTGATTATTGGACCCAACCCCATCATTACCTAGCAACATCTCATGCTAATAGGGAGTTGCATCTTTCTGGTGTAACTGAACCACTATAACCAATTGAGAACAATCAACACTAGTAGGACACCCGCACTCCTACAACGATGGAAGATCTAAGGCTTAATATTTTATGGAGAGATTTGGATTAGTCTAATCTAATTAGTCATCACCATGACTAGTCCTATTAGCATGGGCTAAACTGAACGATCAAGCAGTCTGATTTTTGACATAATCTACCACATTGGCCAGATAAGTAAAGATGAGTGGGAGGCTCCCCCTTGATAATTCAAGGATCCTAATTAAGTAACCACCATTTAGTACTTGCCTTAGACACCAATTGGTCAATTAATTTCAAATAGGTCAGCTTAAGTAATTGAGACTCAAGCCACTGAGCCAATTTAGGTTCTTGGGTCAATTGATTAAACAAATAAATTTCAATCGATTCGACCAACTATAACTATTGGTTTGATCATGAGCATTCTTGACTTAAACCTAATCAACTCTTAAATGGGTTCAATTAATCGCTCAAATCGATTGGGTTCCATTAAGTTCAAATCAATTTCTCTAGGGGTAATCAAATTACTTGACCTAATTTATTTAGCCATGTCCAATTTGTTAATCCAATTAATATAAAATTCAGATCTTAATTCTAATTTTTAGATCTAAATTATTTGAATGATTTAACATATTATAATCTCAAAACATCTTTCAGATTTTAGATCTAAATATCAAAATTCAGATCTAAACATGTTATGGTATCGAAATTAGTTTTCAATTTTTAAATCTATGAAATAATTTTTAGCAATCATTTATACATGATAAGTTTAGGTCTAAAACTATTTTTTATATCTAAATTACTACTAATATATCTCATACATGAATAAATATCAGATCTAAAATAATCTTTTAGATCAATAAAAATCAGATCTAGACAATTAAAAATATTTTTCAAAAGATCTAACATCGATTTGGGTTTTAATCCTTTACTACATATTGATATCAGATCATTAATCTAATTAATTTTAGATCTGACTAAAAATCAGATTATATTTTATTTTCATGCATATGAACATGTGGCTCTGATACCACTATTAGATTTTAGATATTTTATATATAGATTTCAAAATAATTTTGAATGCAAGCAGTAGAAAATAAGATTAAATTAGATTTAATCCTACGCATGCATAGATATAAATTGAATACCTATGAATCTAGTTCATATGATGATAAATAAGATATTAAGTATTTAATTTTAGAGAATAAAATTAATTTATGATCAAACCATATATCTGAATCATAGAACTTCTTCTCGAATCTGTATCTGTAGATGCCTTTAAGTTTTGTTGTAGCCACGTACGTGTCCAACCTCTATGGGTATCCACACGAGGTCTGATCTAATTGTTCAATGTATGTCTTAAAAACTAATATGGCTGACATATTGTAATTACTCTAAGATAATTTTATACTTAGTACATTGATATGATCAATAAAAGGGTAAGTTTATTTTTCATTCAAGTGTGATGTATCCTTGAATCATCCATAAAATTAACTTTCGATATATATTCTCAAGGTGTTAAGAATTAGAGACATATATTTAATTTTTAAATACTTCTGATCATAGGATTATCATGAGGATGATGATCGATCTGCATAGACTGACGTACAAATCACTTCTTTTGAGATAGATGGATCTCTAGTCTATAGTATAGAGATACTGGATGACGAGTGCAGATAGTTGTTAGAGAACAACTAGTACTGAGCATGACCATATGAGAGATCACTTGGATTTATATTCAATCATCAGTGATTGTCTCGATGCTGTAGTTGTATGAATGATCTTTTGACTTGAGATTATACTACTGCTCGCAGTGAGGTTACTGGAGTTTGACTGACACATAAACATAAGTCTTAATGAGCTCTTATAGTGGAGTTGGTAATAGTTGATCCATTATAGGAGTAGGGTGCGCATCAAGATGGGATCTATCAACTTTGATAGAGAAGAGTAGCCCTATGAAATTTGAAAGGCTAAGTCCAAGAATCTATGACCATAGTAGTGTGAGTGATGGAAAATTTTTTTATAGAAATCACATTTGGACTTGAGCCAATTGAATCTATCATATGACTGATGTTGAGGTTTGATAATTTATTCATAACTTGCTATCAAGTCGGGACTCATGATAGAGCGACTGAATCACACGTTAACTATACTTAGAGGTTCATTTTAGTTCTACTGGATTGTCACTACATACTGCTAGATGTCACTGGTAGATTGTGAGAGCTCACTAGGATTGTTTTGGATCGACAATCCTTAATGAGTTAGAATCAAATTGTTCCGATTCATTGAAAAGAGTTTCAATGATACTTTGATAGAGATCATTATATATCTCACTAATAGATAGAATTGAACCTATGGGGTCACACAATAAAGGGATTAGATCTAAAATTAGTAATTGAGCTTATGAAGTATCAATTAGGTTTAGAAAAATTTGATTGGGTTTAAGATAACCTTGCTAGTACATGGTTGGACCTAATTCTTCTTTCTGTTTAGATTTTTTATTTGATAAGATAATTTAAATTTAATTATCTGTTAATAATCTAAATGAATGAGATTCATTAGACTCCAATTGTTGGATGCCTAAGGTTTTGGATCAATTGAATTAGGGTGCAAGTCCTTAATTAATAATCCTTGATAGTTATTATGGGGTGCCACCTTGATTGGATCAAGTTGGGTGTGTCCTATGATTAGAGGACCTTTTGATTTCATATGAGGCATCCCTTGGGTGCAAAAGATGGTGTGAAATAATAAGTGCAAGGGCTCCAAGAGTTGGCACCTAATAGGATTTCTAATGTAAGTTGAATAACTTAAGTTATTAGGAAACTCAATGCAAGTAGGACTTATATTATGAGATTGAATAGGATTCAATCTTCATGCTTATTTAAAAGAATCTCTCCTAAGATCCATAGAGCATCCAAACTAGCAGCCCTCCACACCTCTTAGACCCCCCCATGCCCTCTCTTCCTCTCCCTTCTCCTTCTCCCTTGGGTGTCCCACACGCCCCATCTTTGGGCATCCTCCCTTTTCCTCCATGCCAAGGCTTGTTGGGAACCCCTCCTTGCTAGTTTCCACCTACTAGTAGTAGTATAATTCAAGGGGAGAAAAGCAAGAGAAGAAGAGAAGAAGAAAATCAATGAAAGAGATCGAGTATTGATCACGATCCAGGCTTCATTCAGATTTAGCAGACTAAATTTTTTTTTAAAAAAAATTAAAATTGAATAGGACTATTTTAGGCTGATCTCGAGTGGATATCCGTAGAGATTGGATACTTATGCAGCTAGAAAAATTTTTTTTCTCTTTCAGATCCAGATTTGAAGAAAGGGATTGCGAAACAGGTATGCAATTTGATCACAATCTGAATTTCGGCATATGTCAATTTCAACATATGAACTAGATCCTTATGATTTTATATTTTTATGCATATATAATTTAGATTAAAAATATTTTAATCTTGTAGTTTGCTGTGATATTTAGAAAAAAAAATTAAAATACATATGCATGTCCCAAATCTCGAATTTCAATAGTGGTATCAGAGCCACGGATTTCATATTGCTGAAATTGTCATGCATGTTTTGAAAAAGATTTCAAAATTTGATTTTTTCTTGATACATGAGATGTATAGATAAATCTTTGAATCTGAAATTTAATTTTAGATTTGATTTTAGAATATATAGTTAATATGTGAAAGCATGTATAGATCTGAATTTTAATCTAGAACGATTTCTAGTTCATATTCATATGATATGTAGATGCATGCACAAATCTAAAATCTTATATAATTTAATTTATGATTCATATATGAGATATGTGATTGCATATTTAAGTCATAAAATTACTTTCAATATGATCCATGATTAGTATATGAGATATATGATATCATGTTGTCAATCTAAATTTTACATACATATATGTGATGTATATTTGTATGTTGAATCTGAAAATTATCTTCATGATTTAAAACTTACTTTCATGCAAAGAATTTTGATATAAAATTTGATTTTGAAATCTGAAATTAGTGTTTGTGAATTAGGGTTTTGGTTACGAAAAAATCAAAAATTAGATCATGTAATAAGATTGCAACTAAGATTTTTGATTTGAATCATATGGATCTAATTCAATTAAATAATTGATCGAACTGAGTCAATTATTGATTAGGATTAGATCAATTAAGTTAAATAATCATACAATTATTGTTGATTGAATCGATTGTGTCTCATATGTAGAATTGATTAACCTAAAGATCTAATTTGGCTTGATGGTTTGAGCCTGATTCATTTGAGCTAACCTGTTTGGACCAATTGATCTATTGGTGTCTAAGGTAAGTAATTGAGATGTGGTTATTTAATTGATTTCATTCATTGTTTTGATCAATTTATTGGTGTCTAAAGAAAGCAACAGGGGGACCCCCGCTGATCTTTACTTACCTGATCAATTTGGAAGATTGGATCTTGAACAAGGTTGCTTAGCAGTTTGGTTTAACCCATGCCAATTAGATCGGTCATATAATGACTGATTAGATGAGACTTAAACCTAAACTTCTCCATAAATATTAAGCCCATAGGTCTTCCACCATTGTAGATGTGCGGATGTACTACCGACATTGATTATTCTCGACTAGTCACATTGGTTCAGTTACATCGAGAACATGCAACCACTCTATTAGCAAAGAGTTGCTCTAGGGTAAGGATGGGGTTGGGCCCAATGACTGTTAGGTGAGGGACCCAATGACGGCCTTGCACCTACTTGTGAATGGTGGGTCGGGCTTAATTAAGAAGTGTGAGTAATAATTGTTAGGTGAGCCTGCATGACTTAGAGACCAGTCACTGCAATATGCTTAGAGAAGCATCTGGGCAAAAAGTTACCTACACATCGGGTATATATTACTAATAACTGTTAGGTGAGATGCATGGCATCGATGGAACCGCAGCATCTACTAGGAATCCTTTATCACGTTAGAATTTTTGTTTTCCATCTGGAGAGTGGAGGGATCAAAAAAATTAGTGAAAATCATTGTTTGCATCTTAAAATCTCTAGAAGCAAATATAATATTAAGTACAAAAGTCTACTTTGAATCTCTACTCTCACAGTTAAACCATGTCAGTCTTAAACTCTCTAGCCTGCATCCTTGAAACCAATCGTTTAATCAGAACTAATTACAAAGACTGGCTTAAAAATCTCAGGATTATCCTGATCTCAAAAAAATAGGTCATGTATTTGACCAGGAACCTATAGTATTACCAAACCGTCCTACTGCTGAGCAAAGAGTTGCTTATGAAAAGTGGATGGATGAAGACAGTCGGATCAAGTGCTATATGCTGGCATCTATATCAAACGAGTTGCAAAGCCAGCATGAGCATATGCCCACTGCCAGGGAAATGATAACTCACCTGCAAGAGTTGTATGGTGAGCAGAGCCATACAGCATGCTTCAAAGTATCCAAGAGACTCTTCAACTTGAAGATGTGCGAAGGGCAATCTATCCATGAGCACTGTATGATAGTGATCAAGGACATTGAGGAGCTTGGAAAGCTCGAACTCAAAATACAAAAGGAATTGCTGATGGATCTAATCCTTCAATATCTTATGAGTTCATATAGTCAATTTATTATAAATTTTCATATGAACAAGCTTGATTGCACTATACCCGACCTAGTCAATATGTTGGTCACTATAGAGGAAATCTTGAAGAGTTCAAGGGATACTGTTCTCACTGTGGAGCAGACTTCTTTCAAGAAAAAGTCTACTAGGAAGAAAAAGGTTAAATCTGCTAAGAAGTAGATGATGGAGAATAGGCTAAAGAAGGAAGTTCCTAAGAAGGCCGAAGCAAAGGAAAAATATTTTCACTATCATACTGAAGGCCACTGAAGGAGGAACTGTCCAACATATCTGGAGAGCCTAAAGACTAAAAAGGATAATAAACCTTCTGAAAGTATGCTCATAATTGAATCTAACCTTATAGTTTCTTCTATTTCTAGTTGGGTATTAGACTCTGGCTCGAGTGCTCATATATGTACCTCAATGTAGGATCTGATAGAAAGTAAGAGGTTGAGGAAAGATGACATGATCCTTCGGGTCGGTAATGGAGTAAAAGTTACTGCAGAGACTGTTGGCACTTATCCGATTAAGCCCATGCCAATTAGATCGATCATATAGTGGCTGATTAGATGAGACTTAAACCTAAACCTCTCCATAAATATTATGTCCATAGGTCTTCCATCGTTGTAGATGTGCGGGTGTGCTACCGGTGTTTATTGTTCTCAACTGGTCACAGTGGTTCAGTTGTATCAAGAACACGCAACCACTCTATTAACAAAGAGTTGCTCTAGAGTAAGGATGGGGTTGGACCCAATGACTGTTAGGTGAGGGACCCAATGATGGCCTTTCACCTGCTTGTGAATGATGGGTCAGGCTTAATTAAGAAGTGTGGACAATAACTATTAAGTGAGCTCGCATGACTTAGAGATCAAGTCGCTGCAATATGTTGAGAGAAGCATCTGCGCAAAAAGTTACCTATGTATCAGTGTATATATTGCCAATAACTGTTAGGTGAGGTGTATGGCATCGGTGGGACCATAGCACCCACTAAGAATCTTTTGTCACGTTAGGATTTTTGTTTTTTATCCCAAGAGTGGAGGGATCAAAAAAATTAGTGAGAGTCATTATTTGCATCTTAAACTCTCTAGAAGTAAATATAACATTAAGTATAAAAGTTTAATTTGAATCTCTACTCTCAGAGTTAAACCATGTCAGCCTTAAACCCTTTAGCCTACATCTTTGAAACCAATCGTTTGATCAGAACTCATTATAAAGACTAGCTCAAAAATCTCAAGATTGTCCTGACCTCAGAAAAATTAGGTCATGTACTCGATCAGAAACCTATAGTGTTATCAAACCATCCTACTGCTTAGCAAAGAGTTGCTTATCAAAAGTGGATGGATGAAGACAATCGGGTCAAGTACTATGTGCTGGCATCTATATCAAATGAGTTGCAAAGCCAGCATGAGCATATGACCACTGTCAGGGCTATGATAACTCACTAGTAAGAGTTGTATGGTGAGCAGAGCCATACAGTGCACTTCGAAGTATCCAAGAGATTCTTCAATTTGAAGATATGTGAAGGGCAGTCTGTCTATGAGCACTGTATGACAGTGATCAAGGACATTGAGAAGCTTGGGAAGCTCGAACTAGAAATACAAAAAGAATTGCAGATGGATCTGATCCTTCAATCTCTTATGAGTTCATATAGTCAATTTATTATAAATTTTCATATGAACAAGCTCGATTACACTATACCTAAACTGGTCAACATGTTGGTCACTATGGAGGGAGAGTTCAAGGGGCACTGTTCTCACTGTGGAGCAGACTTCTTTGAAAAGAAAGTCTACTGGGAAGAAGAAGGTTAAATCTACAAAAAAGTAGAGGAAGAAGAACAGGCCAAAGAAGGAAGTTCCTAAGAAGGCCGAAGCAGAGAAAAAATATTTTCACTATCATGCCGAAGGCTACTGAAGGAGGAATTATCCAACATACCTGGAGAGCCTAATGATCAAAAAGGGTGATAAACCTTTCGAAGGTATGCTTGTAATTGAATCTAATCTTATGGTTTCTTCTACTTCTAGTTGAATATTAGACTCTGACTCGAGTGTTCATATATGTACCTCAATGCAAGGTCTGATAGAAAGTAAGAGGTTGAGGGAAGATGACATGATCCTTCGGGTCGGTAATTGAGCAAAAATTACTGTAGATGTCATTGGCACTTATTCTCTTCAATTACCATCAGAGTTTAGATTAGATTTAAAGGATTGTTATTATATTTCTATAGCTAGTCAGAATATGACTTTCATGTTTGTGCTAGCACAAGAAGGTTTTGAAATTAGTTTCAACAAAAATTTTTATTTCATTTATTTATGAAATAAATTAGTTGCACGAGGTATTTTAATTGACAGTCTTTATCACTTGCATGTTGATGCAAATGTAAACTTAAATGAGCAAATAGTGATCCTTGGCTCTCTTAATCTAAAGATGTATCCAGCTCACGAATCTTGTCTTCGAGAAAAAATGGCCAAGTTACCCTTTGTTGGAAATGGGAAAAGGGCCACCGAGTTACTTGCCCTAGTACACACCAATGTGTGTGGGCCATTTAATTAGTAGGCCAGGGGAGGTTATAGCTACTTCATTACCTTTACTGATGATTTGTCTAGGTATCGGTATGTGTATCTAATGAAACACAAGTCTGAGACCTTTGAAAGGTTTAAAGAATTCAGACATGAGGTAGAAAAATAAATTGGTAAACCCATTAAGATTCTTCGATTTGATCGAGGAGGTGAACACCTTAGTTAAAAATTTTTAAGATATCTTAAGGACAATGGCATAATCTCTCAATGGACGCCTCTCGAAACATCTCAGCTCAATGAGGTATTCGAAAGGAAGAACAGGACCTTATTGGATATGGTTAGGTCCATGATGAGCTTCACTGATCTACCCTTATATCTTTGGGGATATGCTTTATTAACTACAATTCACCTATTGAATAGGATTCCATCGAAGTCCGTTCCTACCACACGTATGAGATATGGTTTGGTAAGAAGCCGAGTCTTGGTTATTTTAAGACTTGGGGATGTTAGGTCTATGTCAAGAGATAGATGGCTGACAAGTTAGAGGATAGATCTATTATAGCTCGTTTCATAGGGTATCCAAAAGAATCCATGGGATACTACTACTTTTCATAAGATCACAATATGATTGTGAGTCGAAATACTATATTCTTAAAAAAATAATTTATCTAGGATGGTGGCAGTGGGAGGTTAGTTGAGCTCGAAGAGAAGATCTCTGAAGAGCAAAGAGCTATAGATCTTTAGAAACCCATTATCCATGAGCCAGTAGTAGATATTTCTCAACCACCTCATAGATCTAGCAGGGTCTCCCGACCTCCTGAAAGGTACATGGGTATGCTTATGGAGGAAGTAAAAGAAATATTTCTTATGCGAGATAGGGGTCATAGTGATGATCCTAATACTTTTGATGAGGTGATGTCTGACATCGATTTCGAGACATAGTTAGATATGATGAAATCAAAAATTGACTCAATACACTCGAACCAAGTCTGGACCTTAGTAGATCCATTTAAGGATATCATACCCATTGGATGTAAATTGATCTACAAAAGAAACATAGGTACCGATGTTAAGGTAGAGACCTATAAAGCTAGGGTTGTGGGTAAAGGTTATAGTTAGCGCGAGAGCATTGACTATCAGAAAACCTTCTCGTCTATAGCCATGCTAAAATCCATCCATACTTTGCTTGCTGTTGTAGCTTACTATGATTATGAAATCTGACAGGTGGATGTGAAAACTACTTTTCTGAATGGATATCTTGAAAAAGATATCTATATGGAGCAGCCTATGGGTTTCACATCTAGTGATGGTGATCACAAAGTCTGCAAGCTACAAAGATCCATATATGGATTAAAGCAAGCTTCTCGAAGTACGTCTACTTGATGAAACACAAGTCTATATCATTTGAAATGTTCAAATATTTTCGTAATGAAGTAGAGAAACAAGCTAGAAAGAGTATTAAAACTCTTCGATCAAATCGAAGAGGATTTCACATTTGGTGATGGTGATCACAAAGTCTGCAAGCTACAAAGATCCATATATGGATTAAAGCAAGCTTCTCAGAGTACGACTACTTGATAAAACATAAGTCTAAATTATTTGAAATGTTCAAACATTTTTATAATGAAGTAGAGAAACAAGCTAGAAAGAGTATTAAAACTCTTCGATCAAATCGAAGAGGTGAATATCTCTCTAGTGAATTTCTGACATACCTTGAGGAGATGAGATTCTCTCTCAATGGATGCCTCCTGAAATGCCACAGCATAAGAGTGTGTTGGAAAAGAGGAATCAAATCTTGTTGGACATGGTTCGATCCATGATGAACTTTTCTACTCTATCGATATATTTTTGGAGATATGCACTCGAGTCGGCTTGCTATGTGCTTAATAGGGTTCCTAGTAAGTCTGTAAGTAAAACACTATATGAGATATGAATTGGACGTAAGCCAGCTCTCACTCATCTTAGGATTTGGGGATGTCTGGCTTATATCAAATATTTGAAAATGGACAAAATAGGAGCTAGGTCTGATAGATGTAATTTTATTGGGTATCCCAAAGAAATCAAGGAGTATTACTTCTACTTTGCTGATGAACAAAAGGTGTTTGTTAGTCTTAGGACAGTCTTTGTAGAAAAAGAATTTTTTGGGGAAGGGATTAATGCTTCTAAGATTGAACTTGAGGAAGTTCAATAGGTAGAACCGACACAGTCTAGTGAGCCCACAAAATCGAATTTGATGAGATCAAACCTAAAACCCATTGTAGAGAGACCATTAAGGAGATTCAATAGAGTACTGCATCAATCAGATAGATACTATAGTTTCTGAGTCCAGGATAGGGTTTCTGTTGAACTCAATGAGAACAATAAGGACACGATCACCTATATGAATGCAATACAGAGGTCCAACTCTGATAAATGGCTTGAAGCCATAAAATTCAAAATGGAATCCATGAAGGTCAATGATGTATGGATATTAATTGACCCATCTGAAGGGGTTAAACCCATAGGGTGTAAGTGGATCTTCAAAAGGAAGAGGGGCACAGTCGGAAAGGTGGAGATCTATAAAGTCTATTTGGTTGTTAAGGGTAATCGTCAACGTTATGATATTAACTATGATGAGATATTTTCTCTTGTGGTAATGCTCAAATCCATTCAGTTATGCTTGCGATAGTGGCATACATGGACTATAAAATCTGACAGATGGACGTGAAAATAGCTTTTCTAAATGGAGAGCTGCAAAAAGAGGTGTATATGATACAACCTGAAGGTTTCATATCCACAATGAGTTCAAGGTGTGCAAGCTTCAGAGATCCATCTATGGATTGAAGCAAGCATCCAGGAGTTAGAATATGTATTTTGACAAAGTTATCAGAACATATGGCTTCGTTAAAAATGGAGAAGAACCCTGCATTTATAAATGGGTCAATGATTCTGTGGTTGTATTTTTCAATCTGTATGTGGATGATATTCTCTTAATCAAGAATGACATCCCTGCATTACAAAAAATAAAAATCTAGTTATCGTCTCAGTTCTCTATGGACTTGGGAGAAGCATCCTACATCCTTGGGATAAAGATCTATAGAGATATATCGAAAAAATTGCTTGGATTGTCTCAATCCACGTACATTGACACTATACTGAAGCGGTTCAGCATGGAGAATTTTAAGAAAAGCTATTTTCGATAGGCCAAAATATTTTTCTCTCGAAGAAGAATTGTCCGACAACTCCTCAAGAGAGAGAGCATATGAGTAGAGTTTCATATACTTCAGCAGTGGGTTCTATAATGTACATCATGACATGTATGAGACCAGACGTGGCATATTCACTAGGAGTAGTAAGCAGATACCAGTATGATCTAGGAGAGAATTACTGAAAGGTCGTAAAGACTATCCTTAAGTATTTGAGAAATACTAAGGACCAGTGGCTTGTATATGGTGAAACTGACTTGAAACTAGTGGGGTTCACCGACTTCAGCTTTCAGTCAGACCATGATGATAGCAAAAATATGTCAGATTATGTTTTTATCCTGAATGGTAGAGTAATCTGCTGGAAGAGTTTCAAGCAAAGTATATCGCGACATCTGATACTGCAAAGAAAGCTGTATGGTTGCGAAAGTTCATTGATGAGCTCGGAGTGGCACCCTCCATTGATGGTTCTATCTTGTTATACTACGATAACACTGGAGCCATTGCTCAAGCTAAGGAGCCAAAGTCCCATCAGCGCACCAAGCATATTCTGCATCACTACCACCTGATCCATGAGATTATGGATCGAGTTGACGTCGACCTTCAGAAGATCGACAGGAAGGAGAACTTCACTGACCCATTTACAAAAGCTCTCAAGATCAAAGAGTTTGATGATCACAAATCGAAGATAGATATATGATACTGTACCAATTGACTTTATTTCAAGTGAGAGTTGTTGAAAAATATGTCTCAAAGTCAATCATTAGATGATTGTGGTCGTTTTATAAATTATATATAAATTTTTATTAATAAAAATTATTTATCTTTTCATTACAAATTGACCATCTTGGGACTCTTGTGTTGTAATGAAGTCCTTAAAACTATAATTAATCGACAAAGATAGATTTGTCGTTTACTCCTTAAAAATATTCGTGACCAAATGATATACTATTACAAGGATGATAGCGATATCAAGAGTAGGTCATTACGCACCATATGAGTTGGTTGTTCTCTTAACCAAGGAGTGTGGAGATACTATTATAACATGTAGATGGAATGTAGGAGTACATTCGCATCTAACGTGATCATATGCCGTGCACTCTGCTGTCAAGAGTAGCTCGAGAAGGGTATGGGTATAAGTGTCCCTCAAACTTGAGACCACCATGGTGACATATAAGTAACTTACTATATTTTAGTACCAGATCATCTGAGTTTTTAATTCAGTGATAGAAGGATACTGGGTGCAGTCAAGTACTTAACAAGTCAGTGTGTGAGTCAGGATGGAATTGACTCCTCTGAATTAGTAGGAGATATGCATCAGTGTATTTCAATTTAGTAAAATCTTGATCAGGATAATCTATATGATAGATTTGAAAGGTTGAAATATAATATGATCGACTTAATTAGGGTTGACAATTAAATCCTAGGTTACCTTAAGCATTTGGGTCAAAAGGATGAATTATATGATAACCATATGCAGTAGGTTCTAGAAGGTTGTTTTGCAATACTTCGACCTATCCAATCGTCGGGTCACCATTGCTAGATGGTTACACTGATTGGTATAGAAAGTTATTCCTATGCTACCAGCTTAAGTTTGAGCCTATGGGGTCACACGTATTAGAAGATTTGATCAGATCAGATAGCTAAAGAGTCCAATTGGATTGTGACTCTGGTGAAGAGTCCTACTCGGACTAGGACTCTATAGAGGAGTCCCACTAGGACTGAGACTCTACTATTAATAGAGAATTAATTAGTAATTAGATTACTAATTGACTCAATTTGATTGAGTAAAGAGCTTTGGATCATGTCTAAGTGAATTGAATTCAGTTCGACTCTGATTGGGTTTGATATGATCGAGCCCGATTACAAGAAAATTTTGATCTTGATTCGATCAGGATTTGGACTCGGCTAATTTCTAATTGGGTTAAAAATTTGATAAGATATTTAAATTTCTAATTAAATTAAATTTATTTCTATCAGTGGGTTCAATTCAAATTTGATTTGGATTAGAATTGAATTAGAAATGAAGTGTCCTTGTCAACTAGGACTCTATCCTTATCTCTTTGCACCATACTTGGACTCTTGCTAATTTCTCCATGCCTAATTGGATTTGGGTTGTGATTTTTGGTGTCATGATAGAGGGTCCAATAAGAGTGGGTGAAAATATTTGATAAGTCATAATCTTATCTCCTACTTAATTTGAATGCGATCTAAATTAGAGAGAAGATGTAAACTAGGAAAAAAATTTTTCATACATAAAATATTGATGGTATCATATTATTTTTTATCTTATTTTTTTTGAAGAATTATTAGGTGTGTGAGACTCTAAAATCTTTCTCCACATCCTAATGATTTTTATAAATTTTTTTGGAATGCCAAATGGTGGTTTTGGCATGGACTATTGGTGCCCTTCCTTGTAAAAACCCAAATTCCTAGTCTATAAAAAGGGATCCTTTCTCTTGGATGTCCCATGATCAATTCTCTTACTGATTTTTATTTTCAGAGCCTCTTCTCCTCCTCCTCTCTTCCTCCTCTAGATTCTCTCTTGCTTTGGAGTGTCTAAGTTGCTTGTAGAAGAAAGAAACCAGCTGTCAAAGTTGCTTGCAGGCTAGCACCTCAAAGTCCCTGACCTGCACCAGTCTTCGTGTGGATTTTTTTGTAGAGGCTAGATGACTTCATGTGGCTACAACTGACCTGAGGAACACCCTCTCAAAGTGTTGGACTAGAGAAGATAAAAATTCAATTGATTTAATAATCATCTCTAATCTATTTTGATCATACCGTTAGATCTAATAGTTAGATCTAGGATTTCAGCATCGATAAGATCAATGTGTGTTTTTATTTTTAGATCTAAAGTGCATCATATTTTATATTTTCTTCATGACATGGTAGTCTAGATTAGATTTTATGCATGTAATTTTAATTAAATAATTTAATCTTATTCTTCCGCTGTACAAAAAATTTTAAAATTGCATGGATAGCACTACATATGTTTCTTTCAACAGCTTCTCTTAGAAACTCATAAGACATAAGACATTCTTCATCTAATTTAAAAGGAATATTCTTAGCAAGTAGATTACACAAAGGACGGGATGTTTTAAAAAAGTCTTTGATGAAGCGATGGTAGAATCCTACATAGCCAAGAAAAGATCATATTTGTTTGACAGAATTGGATGGAGGAAGTTTACAAATTAGTTCAACCTTTGCTTTATCAATCTCAATCCCCCTCTTTGATATAATATGCCCTAAGATGATCTCCTATTGAACCATGAAATGCCTCTTTTTCCAGCTTAAAACTAGATTGGTCTCAATGCATCGTTTTAATATTCTTTTCAAATTATTGAGGCAACTTTCAAAGGATTCTCCAAAGACTAAAAAATCATCTATGAATATCTCTAAGAAATCTCTTACCATATCCGAAAATATTGACATCATGCACCTTTGAAAGGTCCCGAGTGCATTACACAGTCTGAAAGGCATTCTACAAAAAGCAAAGATTCTATAGGGGCATGTGAAGGTGGTCTTTTCCTGATCTCTTGGGTAGATTGCTACCTGATTGTATCCAAGTATCCGTCTGAAAAGCAGAAATATTGTTGGCCAGCTAGTCTCTATAGGATTTGATCAATAATTGATAAGGAAAAATAATTTTTATGAGTAGCTGCATTAAATTTTCTATAATCTACATAGACATGCCATCCAGTGAAAAATCATGTTGGCATTAGATCCCTGTGGTTGGTGTGACCCGTTAGTCTAGATTTTTTTGGAACAACTTGCATGGGACTCATCCAATTGCTGTCAGAAAAAGATAAATGATACCAGGATCTAACCATTTAGTTACCTCCTTCTTGACTATATCCTGCATATTTAGGTTGAGCCGTCTTTGTATTTCTCGGATGGATTTGGCATTGTCCTTTATGTAAATATGGTGTATGCATATTGACAGACTAATACCTTTTAAATCAGCAACGGTCCAACCTATGGCTTCTTTATGTGTTTTTAACACATTCAGCAATTGATCTTTCTGCTCAGGAGTTAGGTCAAAAGCAATGATTACAAACAGAATTTTCTCAGATCCTAGAAATATGTACTTAAGTAATTCTGGCAAAGATTTCAGTTCAAGTTGTGGTGGGGCCTGAATTGAAGAACATAATGGTTCAGTTTCTAGCTTAGGTAAGGGCTCAATTCTCATTGACCATGGTAGTGAATGTGATGGGTGAGGTGAATCAAGCTAGGCATTCACCCTTTAATTTTGAGTTTCTTCAATGGGCTTGTCTAGAAAATCATCTTCCATCAAATCTAAGGAGGAATCAGTTTCAACTATCTCATCTATCAGATCAATTATCGAATAGCTTTTTTTCTTTTGAGCATACTTCAAAGCATTAAAAAAATTAATTCTCACCTTTTGATCTCCAAAAGAAATATCCATGGCTCCTATTTTATAATTGATATTGGCATTGACAGTGGCTAGGAATGGACGCCCTAAAATTATGAGATTTTGATTCAGCTCTTAGGATGATTCCATATCAAGTATGAGGAAGTTTATTAGAAAATAGCATGTGTTTACCTTGACTATGATATCCTCGATCAGACCACATGGCGTCTTTACAGATCTATTAGCTAGTTGCAAAATAACTGACGTGGGTTTTAGTTCTCCTATCCCAAATTTTTCGTAGACTAAGGTTGGAAGTAGGTTGACACTAGCTCCCAAGTCTAACAAGGCTCGATCAAAAGTGATACTTCCTATAACACATGAAATCAAAGGAGCACCAGAATCTTTCATTTTTTGAGGTAATGGGTTCAGCAGGACTGCACTAACATTCTTAGACAGCACAATTCTTTTTGTGGTTCGTGACTCATGTTTTTGGGTGCAAAATTACTTAAAAAATTTAGTGTACGTCTGAACATGTTGAATCACATGGAGGAGGGATAGATTAATATGAACTTGCTTAAACAACTTCATTAGCTCTTTGTTGTGTGCTCCTTGCTTTTTGCAGGAAGAATCGACTTTTGGGATTGAAGAAAATGGGACTCTTGGTTTATATGTCTCATGTAACTCATCCACTCTCTTCTTTTCTTTATCTTTTTCACTCAGATTAGAACTAGCATCAGTACCAATTCTGAACTCAAGTTCTTCTATTGTGTTAGTCTCAGTACTAACCTCTTCTTCTAAGTTCTCATTTTGGCTAGCATCAGTACTAGCCTCTCTCACCTGGTCTTGATATGGATCCTTAAGAATCCTACCACTTCTAAACTTAGAAATTACTTTGGCATTCTCAAATTGAGGAATCTTTGGTGGGACATTAGATTGATGACTAGATCCAGGTGGTTGGTGGGTGGATGGGTTGTTCCTGAGATTTGATATCGGTTGACTTGGCAATTGATTTGGTTCTCTCCTCATGGTAGACTCAGCTAACTATCCTATTTGTGCTTCTAATCTAATGATAAATTATTGTTGGATCATGATCAATTATTGGAGTTGATTAAATCTATCATCGACTAGATTAATCTGTTGTGGAGGTGGGTATGATAGCTGATTGTGATATGGTAGCTAGGTAGGCTAACTAGGCCGACCTCTATTATAGGCATAATTTTGATATTGGGGCCTATTTTGAAAGTTTTGTACAGAAGGAATTTAGGTCTGAGCCTGAGTCTATTGAGATCTTCAATAAAAATTTGGGTGGTTCCTCCAACCTGGATTATATGTATTTGAGAATGGCTCATTGGCAGGCTTGGAGTAATCTTGGGTAGCTTGAACTTGCTGTTGGATGAAAGGTAAAAACTGTGCAGCTGTGAGACATTCACTCATATGATGGACTGGGCTAGCAAAGATAGAATAAATCTGCTGATAATTGAAAGGTGGTGTGTATTGCGTAGGAGATTATTGAGCTAGGATTAGGAACTGATCTAACTTCTGGATAAGAAGGTCAACTTTATCTAATTTTTGAGCTATTAGGTTCAAGTCATGAAGGAAATATGCAGTAGTGCTATGCATGTAATTTTAAAATTTTTATGTAGTAAAAATAAAAAATTAAAAATTTTAATCTCAATCACATGTATAAGATCTAATCTTAGACTACTACATCATGATCTATGATATAAAAAATATGTACTTTTGATCTGAAAATAAAAACACATTGATCTCATCGATGCTGAAATTTTAGATCTAACTATTAGATCTAATATTACAATTAGGATAAAATATATTACCAAATAATTTTAATATTTATTTTTTCTAATCTAATAATTAGAGAAGGTATTCCTTAGGTTGCTCATAGCTACACAAAATCATCTGACCTCTATAAGAAAATTCACACGAAGACTGACGTAGATCAGAGTCTTGGAGGTGCTAGCCTGCAAGCAACATTGACGGCTGATCTCTTTCTTTTTCTTCAAGCACCTTGGACACTCCAAAGAATGAAAGGATCTAGAGGAGGAAGAGAGAGGGAGGAGAAGAGCTCTTAGAAAAGTAAAAACTAGTAAGGGAAGGGATGTATGATGCCAAGAAGAGGTGATCCTTTTTTATAGGCAAAGATTGGGGTTTTTCATCCAAGGGAAGAGAGCCATAATCACCATGCCACAAACTAGTTTTGGGCATCCAAAAAATTTCAGAAAAAGCTCTACAATATGGAGAAGGATTCTGATATCTCACACACCCAAGAACTCTTCAGGAAAAATAAAAGAAAAATCATTATGGCACTAACAACCTTCTTTGTATAATTTTTTTTTTCCTGTTTTCATCTTATCTCTAATTCTGACTGCATTCGAATTTGACAAAAGATAAGATTATGAGTCATCAATCATTGCCACCCACCCTTATTGGATCTACTTGTTAGAATTTGTATGTCAGGGCATGCATGTATGCTTCAAAAAATTTATTTTCTAAATATCGTAGTGGAATAGAAGATTATAACTCCTTTTAATCTAAATCATGCATGCATAAAACATAAAACCACAAAAATCTAATTCATATGCTGAAATTGAACATACACTGAAATTTAACATATGATCGAATCACATACTTATTTTATAATTTTTTTTTCAAATCTGAATTTGGAAGATAAGAGGCTCTCTCTTAGCCATGCAAGAGTCCAGCCTTTATGGGTATCCACTCAGGATCACCCTGGAATAGCCCTCTTAAGATTGAATTTTCTTCTCTAAAAAAATTCAGCCTGTGAATCTGAATGAAGCCTGGATCGCGATCAACTCTTTGATCCTTTCCTTGATCTTCTTCTTCTCTTACTTTTTTTCTCTTGATTTATGCTACTACCATGCAGTGAAAACCAGCAAACAAGAGATGCCCAACAACCTTGGGTGTGGAAGAAGATGGGACGCCCAAGTGATGGGGCATGTGGATGCCCAAGGGAGAAAAGAAAGAGAGGAGAAGAGAGGATGCGGGGGCACTCCTATGGGGCATGTGGGCTGCTGGTTGTGATGCCTAGGGACCTTAGGGGAGACCTCTTTAAATAGACATAAGGATTGAATCCTATTCAATCTCATAATACAAGTCCTACTTGTATTAGATTTCTTAATAACTTAAGTTATTCAACTTTCATTAGGAGACCTATTAGGTGCCAACTCTTAAAGCCCTTGCACCCACTAAATCACACCCCAAAATACACCCAAGGGATGCCCCAATAGGGATTCATAAGCCCTCTAAAGGTGGGACACACCCAACTTGATCCAATCAAGGTAGCGCCCCAACTTAACTATCAAGAAAAATAATTAGGAACTTGCATCCTAAATTTATTTGATCCAAAATTTTAGACACCCAACAATTGGAGTCCAATGAATTTAATTCATTTAGATTATTAGCAAGTAATTTAGTTTGAATTATCTTATCAAATAAGAAATCCAAATATAAAGAGAAAGTTGGATCCAACCATGTGCTAGCAATGTTACCTTGAACCCAATCAGATTTTTCTAAACCCAATTGACACTTCATAAGTTCAATTGCTTATTACAGATCTAATCTCTTTATTGTGTGACCCCCTAGGTTCAATTATATCTGGTAGTGAGATAAACAATGATCTCTATCAAAATATCAATGAAATTCTTTTCAATGGATCAGAACAATTTCACTCTAACTCATCAAGGATTGTCGATCCTAAACAATCCTAGTGAGCTCTCACAATCCGTCAGTGACACCTAGCAGTATGTAGTTGCAACCCAGTAGAACCAAAAATAAATCTCAAGGTGTAGTAAACATGTGATTCAGTCCCTCCATCGTGAGTCCCGACTGGTGGCAAGTCATAGATAAATCATCAAATCTCAACATCAGTCATATGTTAGATCTGATCAGCTCAAGTTCAATTATGATTTCTGTGAAAATTTTTTTCTATCAATCACACTGCTGTGGCCACAGAATCTCAGACTTAGCCTCTCAAATCTCGTAGGACTACTCTTCTCTATCAAGATCGATAGATCCCATCTTGATATGCAGCCTACTCCGATAGTGGACCAACTATCGCTAACATCCATTATAAGGGCTTATTGAGATCCATATTTATGTGTCAGTCAAACTCTAGTAGCCTCACTACAAGCAATCATACCATCTCAAGTCAAAAGATCATTTACATAACTACAGTATCGAGACAATCATTGACGATCGAATAGAAATCCAAGTGATCTCTCATATGATCACGCTCAGTACTAGTTGTTCTCTAACAACTATCTGCACTCACCGTCCAGTATCTCTACACTGTAAACTAGAGACTCATCTATCCTGAAAGAAGCGATCTGTACGTCGGTCTATCCAGATCAATCACTGTCCTCATGAAGATTCTATGATTGAAAGCAGTTAAAAATTAAATATATGTCTCTAATTTTTAACTCTTTGAGAATGTATATTGAAAGTTAATTTCATGGATGATTCAAAAATACATCAAACTTGAATGAAAAATAAACTTGCCCTTTTATTGATTAAATCAATGTATTAAATATAAAATTATTCTAGATTTATTACAATGTGTCAGCCATATTGGCTTCTAGGACATACATCTAACACTACTACTTTGATGCCAAAAAGGTCCATGTGTGGCACAAAGAGATAAGGATAGAGTCCAAGTTGATAAGGACTCTTCATTCTAAATTTGATTCTCATTCAAATTAAATTTGGATTGAACCCACTGATAGAAATGAATCTAATCCAATTAGAAATCTAAATATCTCATTAAATTTCTAACTCATTTAAGAATGAGCTGATTTTAAATCCTGATCGAATCAGAATCAAAATTTTTTTTGTAATCAAGATTGATCATATCAAACCCAATCTAAGTCAAACTGAATCTAATTCAATTAAACTTGATCCAAAGCTCTTTACTCAATCAAATTGAGTCAATTACTAATTAATTATTTATTAAAAGTAGAGTCTCAATCTCGATGGGACTCTCCTCTAGAGTCCTAGTCCCAGTAGGACTCATCACTAGAGTCACAATCCAATTGGACTCTTCAGGCATCAGATCTGATCAAATCTTTTAATGTGTGTGACCTCATAGGTTCGAACTTAGACCAGTAGCATAGGAACAACTTCCTATACCAATCGATGTAACTATCTAGCAATAGTGACCCGATGATCGGATAGATCGAATTATTGCAATGCAACCTTCTAGAATCTACTGGTGTATGGTTACCGTATAATTCATCTCTTTGACCCAAATGCTCAAGGTGACTTAGGGTTTAACTGTCAATCCTAATTTAGTCGACCATATTATATTTTAATTTTTCAAATGCATCTTGTGGATTATCCTGATCAAGATTTTGCTAAATTAAAATACACTGATGCATATCTCTTACTAATTCAGAGGGGTCAATTCCATCTTGACTCACATATCAACTTGATAAGTACTTGACTACACCCAGTATCCTTCCATCATTGAATTAAAAACTTAAATGATATTATACAAAAGTATAGTGAGTTGCTTATAAGTTATCATGGTGGTCTCAGGTCTGAGATATACTTATATCCATATCCTTCATGAGCTACTCTTGACAGTAGAGTGCTCGGCACATGGTCACGTTTGATGCGAATGTACTCCTACATTCTATCTGTGTGCTATAACAGTATCTTCATACTTCTTGATTAAGAGAATAACCAACTTATATGGCACACAATGACCTATACCCAATATTGCTATCGTCCTTTAATATCATATCATTTGATCGTGAATATTTTTAAGGACTTAACGATAAATCTTCCTTTGTCGATTAATTCTAGTCCTAAGGACTCTATTACAATACAGAAGTTCAAAGATGGAAAATTTATAATAAAAATACTAAATAATTTTTATTAATAAAAATTTATATATAATTTATATGATGAGCACAATTATCTAAGGATTGACTTTAAGACACATTTCTCAATAACTCCCACTTGGACTAAAGTCAATTGGTACAGTATCGTATACCCTTCCACGATTTGTGATCATAGAACTCTTTAATCTTGAAAGCTTTAGTAAAGAGGTCGGCCAGATTTTTCTTTCCATTGATCTTCTAAAGATCGACGTCACCTCGATCCACGATCTCCCAGATAAGGTGATAGTGGCACAAAATATGCTTGGTGCGCTAATGGAACTTCGGCTCTTTGGCTTGAGCAATGGCTCCAGTATTGTCACAATATAATAAAATAGGGCCATCAATGGAGGGTGCCACTCTGAGCTTGTTGATGAACTTTTGCAACCATACAGCTTCCTTCGTAGCATCGGATGCTACGATATACTCTGCTTTGCAAATAGAGTCTGCCATAGTATGCGGTTTGAAATTTTTTCAGCAGATTGCTCCACTATTTAGGATAAAAATATAACCCGACATACTTTTACTATCATCATGGTCTGACTAAAAGCTGGAGTCAGTAAATCCCACTAGTTTCAAGTCAGTTTCACTATATACAAGCCATTGGTCCTTAGTATTTCTCAAATACTTAAGAATGATCTTTACGACCTTCTAATGATTCTCTCCTAGATCAGACTGATATCTATTCACTATCCTTAGTGAGTATGCCACATCTGATCTCATACATGTCATGGCATACATAATAGAATCCACTGTCGAAGCATATGGAATTCTACTCATACGCTCTCTCTCTTGAGGAATTATTGGATAATCTCCTTTCGAAAAAAAAAGTTCATGACCTATCGGAAGATAGCCTTTCTTGAAATTTTTCATGCTGAATCGTTTCAATATGGTATCTATGTATGTGGATTGGGAGAGCCCGAGCAACCTCTTAGATCTATCTCTATAGATCTTTATCCTTAGGATGTAGGCTCCTTCTCCCAAATCTTTCATGAAGAATTGTCAAAACAGCCACACTTTTATTTTCTGTAATGCAGGGATATCATTCCTGATTAAGAGAATATCATCTACATACAAAATAAGAAATATAATTATTGAACCATTAGCCCACTTATATATGTAGGGTTACTCTCTGTTCCTAACGAAGCCATACATTCTGATTACCTTATCAAAACATATATTCCAACTCCAAGATGCTTGCTTCAATCCATAAATAGATCTCTGAAGGTTACACACTTTGGACTCATCTGTGGATATGAACCCTTCAGGTTGTATCATATACACCTCTTCATTCAGCTCTCCATTTAGAAAAGTTATCTTCATATCCATTTGCTAGACTTCATAGTCTAGGTATGCTGCTATCGTAAGCATAATCTGAATGGACTTGAGCATTGCCACAAGAAAAAATATTTTATCATAGTCAATACCATAATACTGATGATAACCATTGGCAACCAAATGGGCTTTATAAACCCACCTTCCTGTCTACATCCCTTTTCCTTTTAAAGACCCACTTACACCCTATGGGTTTTACCCCTTCAGTTGGGTCAACCAATGTCTATATATTGTGGACCTTCATGGACTCCATCTCGAATTTTATAGCTTCAAGCCATTTATCAAAGTTGGATCTCTGCATCGCATCCATATAGGTGATCAGATCCTTATTGTTCTCATCGAGTTCAACAGGATCTCCATCCCGAATCAAGAAATCTAAGTATCTGTCCAATTGATGCAGATAAGTCCATGGTGTGAACAATTTGCTCATGAATGCACCTCTATAAGATACATCAACCATCTGTCTATACTGGTCACCTAAACCCTCATAGAAAGCTTGAACAATTTGCCACTTAGATAGACCATGGTGTGAGCATTTTCTAAAAAGTTTCTTAAGTCTTTTCCATGATTCATAAATTTATTCCTCTAAAAGTTGAGTAAATCCAGTGATGGCTCGTCTCATGGTATTGGTTCGACCTATGGGATAAATTTTTTTAAGAAACTCATGTTGTATTTTAGCCCAAGTTTGGATTGGTCTCCCTATTGTGCCAAGCCAGTACTTGGCTTTATCCTCAAGTGAGAAGGAGAATAGGATCAGTCTAAGTACATCATCAGTAAAATTTTAGATCTTTATCATGGAATATATTTCTAAAAATTTATCTAGATGCTTGTAAGGATCTTCGTTGGTGTTTTTATAGAAAGATGGAAGCATCTGGATTGTAGTCGATTTGATCTCATAATGGCTTGCAGGAATATCAAGTAAATAGATATAAGTTGATGGGTTATAGATGGAAGCAATAAAATATTTTTTTATCTGCCTAGGTGGTTCTCTAGGATTTCTAGCCATTTAATTTTCAAATTTAATGTGAATCAGCCATTCAATCTCAGGATTGAATTTAATTAGGTCAGGATAAAAAGATCTCCTACCGTGCATGTACTAATGCAAATCCTAATGTGTGTGATTCAGATTTATTTTTTTTTAAAGAAAAGAGGGAAAGAAAAGAGAAGAGAAAGAAAGAGAGAAGTTCTAAAGGTGAGAACCTTAAGAAAGTCCTAGACCTAGAGATGATAGATGAGAAGAATTAGTGGTGGTTAAGCATTAATTGTAATCAAATTAGTAAGCTATTTAAACCTAGGACACCTACAGGTTTCTTATGAAGGGAGGCGTGGTGAGTGACGAGCATGCATTTTTAAAAATTTATAGTGAAACATATATAGATTAAATAATTTAATCTACAATGTATGCATAGATTTAATCTAAAATTATCATACAGGATCTATGACAGGAACTAATATGCATGTATCCAAAACTAAAATCTAAAATTCAGCAAGTATAGATCATATCTATGTGTAATTAGATCATATTTAATTCATATTTAGATTATATATAAAAATTAATTGAGATCAAACCTCATACTTGAGTGCAGATAGTAGATCATCGCATTCAAAATCTATGGTAGTTGGTTCTTCATGATGCTTGGCAGCGCACATGCGTCCGGCCTCTATGAGTATCCACACGAAGGCCTTGTGCCGATCGATCTCCTTGAGAGTGCTAGCTTGCGAAGACACCATCCTTTGGCTGATCTAAGAGGAATATGATAAAGATGAAGAATAAAGAGATCCTCTCTTTTTTTTTTTTGGATCCATGCATCTGATCTTTACAATAGAGATCAAGAGAAGAATCCTTTCTTCTCAATTTTTTCATGCATAAGAGAGAACCTTTCTCTCTTCCTTTCATGCCCTTAAGAAGAACTTTTCTTCTCTAATTTTTGATGATGAAAATCAGATTTAATCTGATTTTTCATACTAAAAATCATAGGAGATCTTGAGCCCTAGAAGAATCCAATGGAGAGACTCAAGAGAAGAACCGTTCTTTTTCTCTTCTTCTCCCTTTTTGTCCTTGATCTAGAACTCTAGGAAGCCCCAAACATCCAACCAGATTTTTTTGATATTTTCTCTCTAAATATTTATATTATAAAATTAGATATAATCATATTTAAATCTTGAAAAAAAATAGAAAAAAAATCTGGAAGAAGAACTCCTTCTTCTTCAAGGCTGCGCACAAGAAAGAAGACCCTTCTTCTTCTTTGATCTTTCTCTTTTTGGGAAGAACTTTTCTTCTCTAATTTTTTACTGTAAAACTAGTAGAGAAGCCTCTCTTTGATGCCCAAAAACTAGCAATAAACTCTCATAAAAATCCTTTCAAGAAGGGTGGAGAAGAGGAGAGACAAGATGCATGAGATATGGGGCATCCAACTCTTGGACGCCCCCTTCTTCCTTTTTTTCTTTTGGGCGACAAGAAAAAAGGAGAAGGGATGCCTCTTTCTTTTTCATGGGAGGAAGAGAGGGGGCACACTTAGGTGTGAGAAATTTTTTTCACGGTAAAAGGTGGGGCATGAAAAATATATCACATGGGGTGTTTTAGTTGGTTAAGTCCTAATCTAAATAGGATTCAAGATCTTAGTTAAATTCTAACTAATACTTGGACCCAATCTTAACTAACTTAAGAATTAATTATAACAAACTAACTAATTAGATCCTAGCCCAATTATGAAATAAATTAGGCTCCGATCGATTTTGGAATTAGTTAAATTAAAATTCCATTAATCCAGAGATTGATTCTTGATGGATATCAGAGAAGTTATTTGATAATAGGGCTTGATCCAATCAAGCCTATTATCTAATAGGATTTGATCCAATCAAAACATATATAAAATAATTGAATCTTATTCAACTTAGAATTTGATTTGCATCCTTGAGATCAATTAGAACAAGCCTTATTATTTAATAGGGATGCATCCAATCAATCCAAAACCAATCTAATTAAATTCAATTCAATTAGATCTAATATAATCTCCATTGCTCAATCAAATTAAACCAATTAACAATCATATTATTAATTAATTATTTATCTAATTTATCAATCATTAGTAAATAATTTATTGTATCCTTTATAAAGGATTAATCATCAATCAAATTGATAATTAAACCCTTCAATGATTCGTAATCGTCGATCAGCCATTTGATCAGATAGGTACTTCTATGTGTGTGATCCCATAGGTTCAAAGCTAAATTAGTAGCATAAGAATAATTTTTATACTAATCAATGTAATCATTTAGTAATGAGATCCGACATCCAGATAGACCGAATGTATGCCCAACAATACTCTAGAATCCATATGGATATAGTTACCATATTATTCATCCCTTTGACACTTGATGCTCAAGGATGAGTAAGGGTTAAACTGTCAACCCAGGAAGAGTGATCCATATTGTATCTCAACCTTAAAAATCCTATGACTCCTCACTAGGACTACTTTGGTCAAAATTTTGCTGAATTGAAATGCAATGACGCATCATTTCTAATTTTACTTGGAGCGGTCAATCCTATCTTGACTCGCACTTAGACTTCACAAGTACTTGACTGTACCCAAAAACCTTCTATCATCGAATTAAAAATTTGGATAGTCCAGCACCAAAGCATAGTGAGTTGCTTGCAAGTCACCGAGGCAGTCTCAGATCTGAGGGACACTTATACCCATATCCTATCAGAGTAGCCCTTGACAGCAGAGTGCTCTAAAGTAGTCACACTCAGTAAAATGTACTCTTACATATCACCCGTATGTCATAACTGTGTCACTACACGTCTTGGTTAAGAGGACAACCAACCAATATGGCATACAATAACTGACACTCGATACAATTATCATCCTTGTAACAATTGTATCATTTGATCGCAAGCAGGATTTAAGAACCACATGATAAAAATTCTCCTTTATCATTTTGATATTAGTTCTAAGGACTTCATCATAATATATGAGTTTTATTTTGAAAGATGTACTCTTTATGATAAATCTGTCATATAATATTTATCATTTTATAATTCATATACCTGTATGGAGCACAATTATCTACATCCTAGATGATTGACTTTAGGACATATTTTTCAACAGCTTCCACTTGGGTTAAAGCCAATCAGATCGATATCAAATACCTATCTTTCTATTTAGATCATTGAACTCTTTAGATCCGATTGCTCTTGTCAAAGGGTCAGTCAAGTTCTCCTTTCAGTTGATCTTCCTAAGGTCGATTTTATTTCAATCTTATCGAACAAGTTGATTGCAATGCATAAAGTATTTGATTCTTAGATGGAACATCAATTCTTTGGGTTGAGCTATGGCTCCAGTATTGCTGTTGATACAGAAAGATTGGACCATCAATGGAGGGTGCCACTCCATGCTTGTTGATGAACTTTCATAATCAAATAACTTCTTTATCAGCATCAAATACCGTAAAGAACTCCGTATCGTAAATAAAATTGGCTACTGAATACTGCATGAAACCTTTCCAACACGTCGCTCCTTTTTTTAGGATAAAAATATAACCTGATACAACTTTGTCATTCCAATCTGATTAGAAACTGAATCAATATTTCACAGATTTTAAGTCAGATTCTCTATAAATGAGCCATTAGTCATTAATATTTCATAAATACTTAAGGATAGTTCTCATAAACTTTCAAACTTTTATGGAGAACAGAGATGACAACCAAACTTTTATTCTCTATAATGTAAGGATGTCATTCTCAACATAAAGAATACTTTTACAGAACTATTATCCCATTTATATATATAGGATTCTTCTTAGTTCTCAATGAAGCCATACATTCAAAATGTATATTCCAATTTCGAGAAGCTTGATGCAATCCGAATGGACTTGAGGATTGCCACAAGAAAAATATTTCATCATAGTCAATACTATAACTTTGATGAAATTATTTGGCAATCGGACAAAATTAATAGGTCTCCACCTTTCCATCTGTGCCTCTTATCCATCTGAAATCCATTCACACCCTATAGGTCTTACTGCTTCAGGTGAATCAACGAATGTCCATACATCATCAATCTTGATGGACTTTATTTCAGATTTAATAACTTCAAGCCACTTCTCAAAGTTAGATCACTGTACAGCATCTGTATGGAAGATCAAATCTCCTTCCTGAACTTAGAAATCAAAGTATATGTTTGGCTAACATGGTACTCTATCGTATCTACTCAGAGATGCCTTTACATCGAGCTCTAAATTTAATCTAATCAACTCTGGTTCTGTTGGTTTGTGTCAAAGTCGGTTCCTCTACCTATCAAGCTTCACCAGGCTTGCTCTTAACGGCATCAATCCCTTCATCAAGAAACTTTTTTTTAAAAAAGAATGCCATAAGATTCATGAACATCTCATGTCCATCAGGAAGATAGAAAAAATATCCTTAAAGTAATATTTTTCAAACCAAGATCCAAGCTAGTCAATTTGTGAATATTTCATGTAAGTTCGACACCCTAAACCTAAGGTGAGTATCAAATTACCCAAGTCCATATCTCATATGGAGTTTTGGTGATCGATTTGCTCGGACATTCTTGAGCACATATCAAATAGTCTCTATAGCATAACCTTCGACTGACTAGCAAACTCACAGTGGACCGAACCATGTCTAACAAAGTTCAATTCCTCCTTTCAAATAGTGGTATCCCAGGAGAGGTCTATTGAGAGAGAATCTAATTCTCTTCAAGACATATCAAAAACTTACTGTAAAGATATTCACTTTATCAGTCTAAATTATGAGTTATAATACTCTTTGCAGTTTATTTTCTACCTCATTACGAAATCATTTGAACATTTCAATCGATTCAATTTTATGCTTCATAAGCAAGACGCACCCATGCCAAGATAAGTCGTCAGAGATTTTAATGAAGTAGTAAAGGTCTCTTCTGGCACTTATGTTTATGAGTGCAAATACATCAATATGTACCAAACTCAGAACATCACTGGCTCATTCACTTTTTCCAATAAAAGATGAATTAGTCAATTATACCAAAAGCAGGCTTCAATGACATTGTCTAATCTAGGATACTAGTTAAATATGTACTTTACACTAACAGGCTATAGTACTGAGTTTATGTCATTTTTAATGGTCCACTCATTATTACAGTATCATTTACAATGATATCACAATAATCATTCTTATTGAGACCATCAATAAGATTGGATAATAGTGATAATCACTTAAAATAATATCTTTAGGATTGAAAATAAGCTCAACGATTTCTGGTGTTAAGACTGGAATAGACTTCCATATCTTACATTCAGAAGTCTCTTGCCCTTTTCAAATCTTCTACTATCCTGAAGTCTCTTGCAACTATTTACAAACATGATTTGCACTATTGGTATTCTATATCTAGATAGTAGTATTACCAATAGAGAAACTTCAAAAAGTTATCACATAACATCTTGACCAGCAATGATTTGCTAATTTCTCTTTTAAACCTGTTTGGGTTAGTCTGAGACTTCTTAATCAATTTGCTTAAAAACTATATTCAACTTTTGATACTAGCTATTAAAGTTAGATTTCATAATATTTTCATTATCTAACAGTGAATAGAGCGATAATATTCTAGCCATTTTTGAAAAGAAAATAGTTGACCTATTAGTATATGAACTATTCTAAGCCTAAAGACTTAGATTTTAGTCTAAAAGTTCTCCCACTATTTTATATGAATTGATAGCCTCTACCTCCAATCTAAAAAATTACTTTAATTTTTTAGCAGGTACTAGAATCCATACAGACTGCATTCAGGCTTGAGTGTGGCTCGACCAACCCTAGTGCATCCATGGGTAGGTTCATAACCAATTATTTCTTCAAACAATTTCTAACAATTAGATTTTGCCCTAAGAATCCCTTCAGCAGACGTGTGGTGCCTCCACTGAAAATTCTGGTTAGGTCCAACCATTAATATGACAACATCAAGTGCATCCAACAAATGGATGTCTAGGCCTGAGTGTGGCTCGACTAACCGAAGTATTGATCTGAAGGTACAATAAGATGATCTTATAATAGATGATAATTTTAATACGTAATAGACACCAAGCGTGTGGTGCCTCCAATGTCTATTTGAAATATTAGACTCATTATCATGCACTTTAATGGGAGGCTATGATCTAGTTATCCCCATAACTAGCTCATTTTATGGACCTAATAATTTAAAAGATTTGATTAATTTATTTTATAAAATATCAATTGATCTACAAGTCATAAATCATCCCACTGACTTCATCAAGTTATAAAAAAAAAATTAGTGACTAGCTTGTACAACCAATACATCATAAATCCTCCCACTGAATTTACCAAGTCATGAGAAGGACTAGAGACAAGTCGATCCAATCGACAAGTCAGTCTAAAGTACCTAAATCAGTCATACTGATTAACCTTAATGATATGAGTCAACTTAAGTCACCTAGTGATCTAATCAGCCCAATAACTTGGGCTCAACCATTGAGCCCCAATCAAGATCCATTTGGTTTAATCAAAGATATGGACTTGATCAACTACAACTATTGTGTTTGATCTAGAGTACCCTTGATCTAATTTAAATTAACTATTTGTTAGATTTAATCAACTACTCTTTTTAGTCTATTAGGTCTTTGATTCTAACCTTAGGTCTAACCCAATTAAAAGAACCTGATTTTAGCTAACCCATGCCCCATGTTTTATGCAATGTCATTAGATCTTTAATCACAATTCTAGATCTAAAATATATTTCTTAATTCTTAATTAAGTATAGCATTAATATGGGTTAAGGTTATTAATTGAAACTATTTCAATTTTATAAAATAATTTTACATCAATTTTATACAAAATTTTTTGGTCTGAAAATTAGATTGGCTCACCCTTGAACTAAGTTGGATCACTTCAGTGGGTCAACTAAGTTTGATACTTGATTGACTAACTAATCATAAATAGTAATCATTATTATTTGGCCTGAGACAATCAGGTCGAATCAGTCAACACTAAATCGATAAAAATAGGAGACAGGGTTGACTTAGTTCAAAACTAGTTAGCTCAGTTGGTATGTCAATAAGTATCATATAGTTTCAGATCTAAAAATTCTCACATAAACTGAAATAAAATAAATCATAACAAACTTTAGATCATATCTAAATATTTTATGATTTTAAATTTTATTTTTATGATTAAAATAATTTTAATCATATAGATTAGATATTTTACTTTTCATACAACTCATGCTTTGTATCACATACAATAAATTCTAACATTTCAACATCTAGGATTTTACAAAAAAGTAAGTTTTCTCCTTTCATTTTCTTCTTCATGGGACCTCACAATGGCACTCCTACATGTCATGAAGAGCACCCCATTGAATGGGAAGAGATGATCATGTAATCTTACTTGTTCCTATGACCGGACGGCCTGGTGATAACCCAAGCCGAGTACTTTACTACTCAGAACATCTAATCTAATTCACATATCATATATGCAAAAAATTTAGATCTAATCTAAATTATATTAGATCTGATTTTATATTATATCATATCTAAAATCAGATCATAATACATCTCATGAATTGCTAAATCTAGATTTCAACTCTACATGCATATATATTTATGTCATAATGAACCTCACTCTGATACCATTTGAGGGGAAGCGTGGTGGGTGATGCGGACGTATTTTTAAAAATTTATAATAGAATATATATAGATTAAATAATTTTATCTACAATGCATGCATAGATCAAATCTAAAATCACCATACAGGATCTATGATATGAACTAATATGCATGTATCTAAAACTGAAATCTAAAATTCAGCAAGTATAGATCATATCTATGTATAATTAGATCATATCTAATTCATATTTAGATCACATCTAAAAATTAATTAAGATCAAAATCTCATACCTGAGCATAGATAGTAGATCATCACATTCAAAATCCATGGTAGTTAGTTCTTCATGATGCTTGGCAGCCCCACATGCGTCCGACCTCTACGGGTATCCACACGAAGCCCTTATACCGATTGATCTCCTCGGGAGTGCTAGCTCATGAAGACACCATCCTTTGGCTGATCTAAGAGGAATATAATGAAGATGAAGAATAAAGAGATCCTCTCTTTTTCTTTCTGGATCCATGCATCTGATCTCTATAATAGAGATCAAGAGAAGAACCTTTTCTTCTTAATTTTTTCACGCATAAGAGAACCTTTCTCCCTTCCTTTCACGCCCTTAAAAAGAATTTTTCTTCTCTAATTTTTTATGATAAAAATTAGATTTAATCTAATTCTTCATACTAAAAATTATAGGAGATCTTGAGCCTTAGAAGAATCCAAAAGAGAGATCCAAGAGAAGAACCGTTCTTCTCTCTTTTTCTTCCTTTTTCTCCTTGATCTAGAACTCCAAGAAGCTCCAAACATCCAACCATATTTTTTTGATATTTTTTCTCTAAATATTCATATTAAAAATTAGATCTAATTTAATTTTTATTTTAAAAAAAATAAAAAAAAATCTAAAAGAAGAACTCCTTCTTCAAGGTTGCGCACAAAAAAGAAGATCTTTTTTTCCTTGATCTTTCTCTCTTTTGGAAGAACTTTTGTTCTCCAATTTTTCACTGTAAAACTAGCAGAGAAGCCTCTCTTTGATGCCCAAAAACCAATAACAAACTCTCACAAAAATCCTTTCAAGAAGGGAGGAGAAGAGGAGAGACAAGGTGCATGAGACATGGGGCATCCAACTCTTGGACGCCCCCTTCTTCCTTTTTTTCTTTGGGTGACAAGCAAAATGGAGAAGGGATGCCTCTTTCTTTTTCACAGGAGGAAGAGAGGGGGAGCACTTGGGCGTGAAGAATTTTTTTCATGGTAAATGGTGGGGCGTGGAGAATATATTACATGAGGTGTTTTAGTTGGTTAAGTCTTAATCCAAATAGGATGAAAGATCTTAATCAAATTCTAACTAATTCTTGGACCCAATCCTAACTAACTTAGGAATTAGTTATAACAAACTAATAAATTAGATCCTAACCCAATTATGAAATAAATTAGGCTCCAATCGATTTTGAAATTAGTTAGATTAAAACTCCATTGATCCAGAGATTGATTCTTGATGGATATCAGGGAAGCTATTTGATAATAGGGCTTGATCCAATCAAGCCTATTATCTAATAGAATTTGATCCATTCAAAATATATATATAAAATAATTAAATTCTATTCAACTTAGAATTTGATTTGCATCCCTCAGATCAATTGGATCAAGCCCTATTATTCAATATGGATGCATCCAATCAATCCAAAACCAATCTAATTAAATCTAATTCAATTAGATATAATTTAATCCCCATTACTCAATCAAATTGAGCCAATTAAAAATTATATTATTAATTAATTATTTTTTTAATTTATCAATTATTAGTAAATAATTTATTACAATCTTTGCAAAAGATTAATCATTAATCAAATTGATAATTAAATTCTTCAATAATTCATAATCGTCGATCAGTCATTTGATCAAACTGGTACTTCTATGTGTGACTCCATAGATTCAAACTTAAATCGGTAGCATAAAAATAATTTCTGTACTAATCGATGTAACCATCTAGCAATGGGACCTGACGTTCGGATAGGCCGAATGTATGCCCAGTAACACTCTAGAACCCATGTGGATATAGTTACCATATAATTCATCCCTTTGACACTTGATGCTCAAGGATGACTAAGGGTTAAATTGTCAACCCAGAAAGAGTGGTCCACATTATGTCTCAACTTTAAAAATCCTGTGCTCCTCACTAGGACTACTTTGGTCAAAATTTTACTGAATTAAAATACAATGACGCATCATCTTCAATTTTACTTAGAGCAGTCAATTCCATCTTGACTCGCACTCAGACTTCACAAGTACTTGACTGTACTTAGAAATCTTCCATCACTGAATTAAAAATTCAGGTAGTCCAGCACCAAAACACAGTGAGTTGCTTGCAAGTCATCGAGGCAGCCTCAGGTTTGAGGGACACTTATACCCATATCCCATCAGAGCAGCTCTTGACAGTAGAGTGCTTCAAAAGTAGTCATGCTCAGTGAAATATACTCCTACATATCATCCGTATGCCATATCCGTGTCACCATGCATCTTGGTTAAGAGGATAACTAACCAATATGGCATACAACGACCGACACTCAATATAATTATCATCTTTATAATAATTGTATCATTTGGTCGTGAGCAGGATTTAAAAACCACATGATAAAAATCCTTCTTTATCATTTTGATAGTAGTTCTAAAGACTTTATCATAATATATGAGTTCTATTTTGGAAGATGTACTCCTTATGATGAATCTGTCAAATAATATTTATCATTTTATAATTCATATACCTTTATGGAGCACAATCATCTACAACCTAGATGATTGGCTTTAGGACATATTTTCCAACATCTTAGACCTAATAGTTCGATGTAGAATGGCTTAGTCTAGATGCAAGTTGGTTCTGTTCTCACTTTCTTCAACTAGCTAGGTAAGAGGTAGGGTCATGGGGGTCCCCCCGTTGTTTGCCTTAGACACCAATTGAATTGGTCAGGTAAGCTAATGGAACCAATTAAATAACCACGATCCACTTAGGCTTAGCCTTTGTAACCTCTTATCTTAGACACCAGTTTCAGGAGTGAGTCCAAACTTATTTTGCACTTGACTTTACCATAATTTTCTAACTGAACTCAATTGATCGTAAGAGTCAACATTTACTGAATTTTAATTGGACTTGGGTTAATGCGGGATGCTGGTTGGTTGTTTTTGGGCTAAGAAAGAGTGATAAAATCTTCATCTTATCTTGTTAATGGGTGTTGTCCTTAAGTTAATTTGAGATGAATATGCACAATCAATTTCAAATAAGAGATTCTATGCAACTAAATTTATGCATGAAATTAATCAAATTTGAAAGCTTACCTTGTCTCCAGCGATCACCAAAAGTAAATCTAAGATGATGAATGCTTCTAAATAATTAAGTTTCTACTTTTATCATATAATTTTTATTAGATTTATGTGGATGAATTTTATGTTAATTTGAAAAAAAAAGCAGTAATTAATACTAAAAAAAAGAAAGCAGTTTAGGCTTAGGGTTAGGATTGATCTCACCAACTTGAAGCATTTCACCCTTCTTTTCTTCTCCTTTTTTTATAAAATATAAAAAATTAGAAAAGTTAGTAAGCTATATTCATAAAAAAATCAAAGAAATCAAATATTAAAATTGATACCTTTTCCGATAATGATGTTAAAAATTGATAGCTTCGCGATGTTGTTGTTAGGACACCATGATTATCAAATTAATTTTGACTTTTAAAAATATTAAAAATATATAGAAAGTAGCAAGTCATGTCAAATCTATGGAGAAAACAACATTTTGATTTGATAACTTTGATTTTTATAAATAAAATAAAATTTTGAGGAAAGTAATTTAAGTTGAAAAATAAGAATTAAAAAGTATAAAAAATAAATTTGATACTAAGATCTACTATTTAAATCTTAGTTTTTATTTATAATAAAAATAAATAATAAAAATTTAAAGAGTATAAAAATAAATTGGTACTATAATCTACTAATTAGATCTTAGCATCTACTTACAATAAAAATAAAAGATAAGAATTTAAAGTGTAAGAAAATAAATTTTGCATTAATTGAAAGTAAAATTTAATTAAATAAATATAAAATAAATAATAAAATAAAATAAAATTATAACAAAGATCTAAAGTTGATCGGTGCAGCCTCATCAGAAAGATGGTTGATGACCTCTCTTTCTTTTTTCATACTTTGTAGAGCGAACTGGCTTCTCTCCTTTTTCTCCTTGGATCCCTAAGCTTCTCTTAATTTTTCTTCTATTTTTCTCTTGATTTTCTTAAATTTTTTTCTTCCTTTTCTCTTATTCCTAGATCATCTTATTTATAGGTGAATTTTTTATCTTTTTTTGGTAGCAAATGGAGTCCCAAAAGTCTTCAAAATCATGTCAAATCTGCGTCCTTGCTTCTGGCCATTGGATTGTGTTTGGACACATAAGATCACATCAAAAAATCAAAGATCAGGCCTTATTACAGTCAGGATCACTGTCAGCCATCAGATTATTCATCAGATTTGATTTGGGCCATCGAATCATGCTAAAAAATTCTCTTTAGTTTAGTTCTCCCACCGACAATCAACCGCAACTGTCTGATCTCGCTTAGGATTACTTCTAATTGCTGGATTGTGTAGCTGCTATAGGCCACCATCGCTTGATATGGTAAAGCATGTTCTAGACTATCCGATCAAGTGTTTGATGCAATCTCAACCATTCAATCATGCAAAAGCTAGCTGCTCGCCATAAGCCGTGATGTGGATCGGAGGAAATTTTTGTGGACTGCATGGCTGATTCTGTGGACCAAGCAATCGATCCACCATGCACTAAAAGCTTTTTAAAATGGATTTTTGGATATTTTTGCTTGATTTTTGTGCCTAAAAAATAAAAAAAATATATGAATTAAATTTTTTATTAATTTTTTAATTATTTTGATCTTAAATTGCTCAATTAGCTTGACATCTATTTTTCATAAATACACTTTAATTTTATATTTTTTAAAATTATTTATTTTTGTAAGAAAATCTAATTTTTTTATGAAATTAGATTTTTTAGAAGATGTTAGCACCATTAATTACCAAAAATATCTAAAATATATGTAAAAATATGTGACTTATCAAATGTCTAAGGAATAAGAGGGTTAGTAGATTCTCTTGATTGGAAAAGATGTTCCCATGATGATTTGGATGAAAATATGATTGTTTAATGAATTCTCTATGAAAATCCTTGGGAAGCATCCTATATCTTCGAGATAAAGATCTGTAGAGATAGATCTGAAAGGATGCTAAGTCTTTCACAGAAAAAGTACACAAAAGATATGCTAAAGAGGTTCAATATGGAAACTTCAAATAGAGAATTTTTATCCCTTATGCAAGGCATATATCTCTTTAAGAAGATGTGTTGAACACATGAAGGAAAAAATGGATAGTACAAAGCATGTATTTTTTAAATTTTTACAGCAGAATAATAAAAGATTAAATACTTTAATCTTCTAAATATACTTTAGATAAGATCTAAACTACCATAAGGATCTATGACATAAAAAATTTACATATAAAATCTGATATAAAACAGAAAACTGCATCGATCATATCGATGCCCTGAATCTGATCTAACTTTTAGATCACATCGGTTGAGTTCAGAACTCATCATCTTTTTGTGGATCGATGATTTTTATTGCTGGTATGTATGGAATAAAGCTCTCGCTGATACCGAGCAGCCACACAGATTATCCGATCTCTACAGATCATCCACTCAAAGTCCTGATTGAATCTTCCTTCGTGGGAGTGCTAGCTCGCGTCGATGGCTCTGGATAGCTGATCCAAGCTCTTTTCTTCGGATCTCCTAAACTCCTCTAGATTAGAAGATAAAATTTTATGAGAAAGTGGTAGTGTGGAAGATTGAACAAGACTCACTCTTGTATTTTTTTTCTCACAAAATCTAGAGTTGAAACCCTACAACCCACACCTCATGCCCAAGAGAAAGAACACTTCCTTTGTTTTTCATGCACAAAAATCTAACCCACTCAACTTTTCTTGCCCAACTCTCAAATTTCTCATACAAAAAATCACTTCTAATCTTATACAAAATTGATCCCTTCTTAAGGGTGGCATCCCATGGAAGATAAGGATAAGGAAAAGGTAGTTTTGGTTCAATTTCAAATATTGGTTGATCTTTATCATCAATTTAAATCAAATTTAAATTAAATTTTAAAGTAAACTTTATTCTCATCTTATGAACTCAGAGAGGGATCAACCAACATCAGATTGATACAAAAAATCTCATGCAAAAAATACTTTATGCTTGGAGAAAGGTAATGGCATGAAGAGAAGAGTCCAACTCAATTTGGACTCTAGGTTGTCATTCAAATTCAAACCCATTTGAACTTAAATTTAAACCAACTAATTTTTAATTCAAAAAAAATTAGATGTAGATGTGGAAAAGCTTCAGGGTGTGAAAAAAATTCATGACAAAATTTTTTTTTGCATTAAGAATAAGAGGGCGCAGCGAAAGGAGGCGTAAGGGATTTGAATTTGAATTATTTTCTCATCCAATTAAATTTTTAACCCAACCAAATTAGGTTAGACCCAATTGAACCACTAAACCTAATCTAATTAGATAGTAAATAACCTCAATTAAATTTTAATCAAATCAAAAATTAATCGAGTTCAAGTCCTGATCAAATCAAGAATCGAACATCTTTAGCGATTAGGTCACTCATAACCTAATCGAGTCAAACCAAATTGAATCCAATTCAATTAGATTTGATCTAAACCTCAATGCTCAATCAAATTGAGCTAATTATCAATCTAATTACTAATCAATCTTCTTACAATTTCTCAATGATTAGTAAATTGATTTATTGCAACTTCTGCACAAGGTTAATCATCAATCGAATTGACTGTTTTATCCTAAAATGATTCTTAATCATCGATCAGTCATATGATCAGTCAGAAATTTTTTTTGAGTATGACCCCATAGGTTTGAACCTAAGTCGATAATGTATGAACAATCTTTCTATACCAATCAAAGTGACCATCTAGCAATGACACCCGATGTTCGGATAGGTCGAAAGATTGTGAAGCATCATTCAAGAACCTATTGGCATATGGTTACCGTATAATTTATCCTTTTGACCCAAATACTGAAGATGACCTAGGGTTTAACTGTCAACCCTGATATGGTCATCCACATTATATTTTAATTTTTAAAATCCATCACATGGATTACCCCGATCGAGAATTTACTGAATTGAAACACACTGATATATTAACTTCTACTTATTTAGAGGGGTCAATTCCATCTTGACTCACACACCAACTTCTCAAGTACTGAACTGTGTCCAAAAATATTTTATCACTGAATTAAAAATTTAGATAGTCTGACACTAAAGTATAGTGAGTTGCTTGCAAGTCACCATGATGATCGTAGTTCGGAGGGATACTTATACCCATATCCTTCATGAGCAACTCTTGACAGCAGAGTGCTCAGCAGTTGGTCATGTTCAGTGAGATGTACTCCTACATCTCACTTGCATGTCATGTTAGTGTCTCCACACTCTTTGATTAAGAGGACAACCAACGTACATGGCATACAATGACCTATACTTGATATAGCTATCATCCTAATAACAATATATCATTTGGTCGTGAACTTAAGGTTTAAAGACTAAACGATGTATCTTCTTATATCAAATCAAATAGTCCTAAGGACTTCATCACATAATAGGAGTTCAAAATAAGATGTACATAGTGATAAAAAAATAAATAATATTTATTAATTCAATAATTTATATATAATTACAATAATAAGCTCAACCATCAACAGACTGACGATTGACTTTGGGATATAATTTTCAATAACTCCCACATGGACTAAAGTCAATTGGTACAGTATTATATACCCATCTTTGATTTATAGTCTTTGAACTCCTTGACATCGAGAGCTTTAGTAAATGGATCAGTTAGGTTCTCCTTTCCATTGATCTTCTGAAGCTCGACGTCACCTCGATCCATGATCTCTCGAACCAGGTGATAGCAGTGCAGAATGTGCTTGGTCTACTAATGTGACTTTGGTTCCTTCGCTTGAGCAATGGCGCCAGTGCTGTCGCAGTACAACAAGATAGGGCCATCAAGGGAGGGTGCCACTCCAAGCTCGTTGATGAACTTCTATAACCACACAGCTTCTTTCACAACATCAAATACAGTGATATATTTTACTTCGCAAGTAGAGTTGGCTATAGTGTGCTAGTTGAAACTCTTTCAATAGATTGCTCCACCATTCAGCGTATAAATATATCCTGACACATTCTTGCTATCGTTATGATCTGACTGAAAATGGAGTCTGTAAATCCTACAAGTTTTAAGTCAGATTCTTCATAGATAAGTCAATGATCTTTAGTATTTTTTAAATACTTGAGGATAATTTTTACGACCTTCCAGTGGTTCTCACCTGGATCGGACTGGTATCTTTCACTACCCCTAGTGAGTATGCCACGTCCGATCACGTACATATCATGGTGTACATAATAGATCTCACTATCAAAGCATATAAAATTCTACTCATACACTCTCTCTTTTGAAGAGTTGTCAGACAATCACTCTTCGAGAGAAAAATTTTTTGGCCTATCGGAAGATAGCCTTTCTTAAAATTCTCCTTGCTAAACTTTTTTAGCACAGTATCAATGTACATCGACTGGGATAATCTAAGCAATCTTTTAGATCTATCTCTATAGATCTTCATCCCAAGGATGAAGGATATTTCTTCCAAGTCCTTCATAGAGAATTGTGATAACACCCAAATTTTTATTCCTTATAATACAGGGATGTCATTTTCGATTAAAAGAATATCATCCATATATAAAACAAGAAATACTATCACAGAGTTATTAATCTACTTGTATATGCAAGGTTCCTCTCCATTCTTAATAAAGCCATACATTCTGATCACTTTATCAAAACGTATGTTCCAACTCCGAGATGCCTGCCTAAGTCCATCAATGGACCTTTGAAGCTTGCACACCTTAGACTCATCTGTGAATATGAAACCTTTAGGTCGTATCATATACATCTCTTCTTTCAGCTCTCTATTTAAAAAGACTATTTTCACATCCATTTGCCAGATTTCATAATTCAGATGTGCTGCTATCGCAAGCATGATTCGAATGGACTTGAGCATTGCCACCAGAGAAAATATCTCGTCATAGTCAATACCATAATATTGACGTTAATTTTATTGGAATTCGTATGTAGGGACATGCATGTGTGTTTCAAAATTTTATTTTCTAAACACCATAGTGGAATAGTAGATTAAAATACTTTTAATCTATATGATGCTTGCATAAAAAATATAAACCATAAAAATTTACTTCATATGCTGAAATTGAACATATGCTGAAATTTAATATGTGATTGAATCACATACCTATTTCATGATTTTTTTTTTCAAATCTGGATCTGTAAGAGAAGAGATTTTCTTCTAGCCACACAAGTATTCAGCCTCTATGGGTATCCACTTGGGATCAGTCTGGAACAGCCCTCTTCAAGTTGAATTTTTTTCTCTAAGAAAATTCAGCCTGTTGAATTTGAACGAAGTCTGGATCGCGATCAACTCTTTGATATTTTTCTTAATCTTTTTCTTCTTTTATTCTCTTACCTTTCTACCCTTTATTATGCTGCTACCAAGCACCAGGAACCAGCAAAAGAGGGGACACCTAATAGCCCTTTTGGGCATGATGATATGGGACGCCCAAGGTGGGGCATGTGGGACGCCCAAGGGAGAAGAGAAGGGGAGGAGAAGAGGGCGTGGTGGTCTCTCTAAGAGGTATGGGGCTACTTGTTTGATGCTCTAAGGACCTTAGGAGAGGTCTCTTTAAATAGATATAAAGATTGAATCCTATTCAATCTCATAATACAAGTTCTACCTGCATTAGGTTTTCTAATAACTTAAGTTATTCAACTTTCTTTAGGAATTCTTTTAGGCACCAACTCTTGGAGCCCTTGCACCCATATAAACACACCCCAAGATATACCCAAGGGATGCCCCATATGGGATCTATAAGCTCTCTAATCATGGGACACACCCGACTTGATCCAATCAAGGTGGTGCCCTAACTAAACTATCAAGGAATATTAATTAAAGACTTGCACCCTTAATTCATTTGATCCAAAATCTTAGACACCCAATAATTGGAGTCCAATAAATCTAATTCATTTAGATTATTAGTAGATAATTAAGTTTGAATTTTTTTATCAAATAAGAAATCCAAACGTAAAGAAAAAATTGGATCCAACATGTACTAGTAAGGTTACCTTGAACCCAATCAGATTTCTCTAAACTCAATTGACACTTCATAAGCTTAATTGCTAATTCTAGGCCTAATCTCTTTGCTGTGTGACCCCATAGGTTCAATTCTATCTGATAGTGAGATATAAAATGATCTCTATCAAAGTATCATTGAAACTCTTTTCAATGGATCGAAATAATTCTACTCTAACTCATCAAGGATTGTCGATCCAGAATAACCCTTGTGAGCTCTCACAATCTACAATAACATCTAGCAGTATGTAGTGGCAATCCAGTAGAATCGAAATAAATCTCAAGGTATACTTAACGTGTGATTTAGTCCCTCTATTATGAGTTCTGATTAGATGGCAAGTCATGGATAAATTGTCAAACCTCAACATCAGTCATATGCGATCAGCTCAAGTCCAATTGTGATTTCTATGAAAAATTTTTTCCATCAATCACACTAGTGTGACCATAGATTTTTGGACTTAATCTCTTAAATCCCATAAAATGACTCTCTTTAAGATCGATAGATCTCATTTTGATGCACACCATACTCCTATAGTGGATCAACTATCGACAACATTCACTACAAGAGCTCATTGAGATCCATATTTATATGTCAGTCAAACTCTAGCAGTCTCACTGTGAGTAGTCGTACCATCTCAGATCAAAAAACTAGTCACACAACTACAGCATCGAGACAATCACTGATGATCGAATAGAAATTCAAGTGATCTCTCGTATGGTCATGCACAGTACTAGTTGTTCTCTAGCAACTACCCACATTCGTTGCCCAGTGTCTCTATACTGTAGATCAGAGACTCATCTATCTCGAAGAAAGTGATCTGTGCATCGATCTATCCAGATCAATCACTATCCTCATGATGATACTATGATCGAGAGTATTTAAGAATTAAATACATATCTCTAATTATCAATTCTTTGAGAATATATATCGAAAGTTAATTTCATGGACGATTCAAGGATACATCATGCTTGAATGAAAAATAAACTTATCCTTTTATTGATCAAATCAATGTATTAAGTATAAAATTATACCCTAAATTTATTACAATATGTCAGCCATATTGACTTCTAGGACATACATCTAAACATCTTCCACTTGAACTAAAGCCAATTAGCCACTAATCTAAGTCTCATCTTCTCAGGATAGATTTCTATTTTTGGTTGGCTTAATTGCTTTGTTAGCAAATCTGCCACGTTGTCTGCAGAATCTACTCTTCATATCTTGACATGTTTCTTTTCGAGGTAGTCGCGTATAATATGATACCACCACTCAATGTGCTTTGATTTCTGATGAGACCTCGACTCCTTAGCAAATGCTATGGCTTCATTGTTATCACAGTAAAGTGGTATGGCATCCGATATCATAACCTCAAGTTTCGTGATGAACTTTTTGAACTAGAAGTCTTCCTTTGGAGCATCCGAAGCAGCGACATACTCAGCCTCTGTGGTCGAATCTGCTATGATGGGTTGCTTGGAACTCTTTCAGCTGACTGCGCCATCATTGTAAATGAACACATATCCTGACATAGACTTTCTATCATCAGAATCAAACATGAAGTCTGAGTCAGTATATCCCTTAACTAGCAACTCAAAATTTCCTTCAAAAACTAAGAACATATTCTTAGTCCTTCTTAAGTGCTTAAGGATGTTCTTCATAGCTATCCAGTGCTCCTTACCTAGATTTGATTGATACCTGCTCATGACACTCACAGTAAGGATAATATTAGGTCGAGTACACAGCATGGCATACATGAGACCTTTTATGGCCAAGGCATAAGAAATCTTACTCATGTGCTGTACTTCCTCAGATGTGGTCGGACACATCATTTTGAAAAGATTAATACTATACCTAAGAGGCAAAAGTCTTCTTTTAGAGTTTTTCATGCTAAATCTCTTCAGCACCTTCTCTATGTATAGCTTTTATGATAGGCCTAGCATCCATTTAGGTCTATCTCTATAGATCTTTATTCTGAGAATATAGGATGCTTCCCCTAGGTCTTTAATGGAGAATTTCTTGGACAACCATCTTTTGACCATGATCAATATGGAAATATCATTTTCAATGAGGAGAACATCATCTACATATAATACAAGAAATGTTATTGCGCTCCCACTGACCCTTTTGTATACACATGGTTCCTTTTCATTTTTGATGAAATCAAATGATTTGATTACTTCATCAAAATGATGATTCTAACTTCAAAAAGTTTGCTTTAATCCATATATAGACCTTTGTAGCTTGTAGACTCTATGATCACCATCACCAGATGTGAAATCCATAGGCTGTTTCATATAGATATCTTCCTCAAGATATCCATTCAAGAAGGCAATTTTCATATCAATCTGTCAGATTTTATAATCATAGTAAGCTACAATAGCAAGCAGAGTGTGAATGGACTTTAGCATAGCAATGGGCGAGAAGGTTTCTTGATAGTCAATGCCCTCGCACTGACTATAACCTTTAGCCACAAGCCTAGCTTTATGGGTCTCTACCTTACCATCAATACCTATTTTGTTTTTGTAGATTCATTTACACCCAATGGGTATAATACCCTCAGGTGGATCCACTAAGATCCAAACTTGGTTCAAGTGCATCGAGTCAATTTTTGACTTCATCGTATCTAACCATTTTTTAGAATTGATGTCAGACATCACCTCGTCAAAAGTAGGATCATCACTATGACCCTTATCTCCCATAAGAAATATTTTTTTACTTCCTCTGTAAGCATACCCATGTACCTTTCAGGAGGTTGGAAGATCCTGCTAGATCTATGAGGTGGTAGAGGAACGTCAACTACTGACTCATGAATAATGAGTTCTTGAGGATCTATAGCTCTTTGCTCTTCAGAGACTTTCTCTTCGAGCTCAACTGACCTCCCACTGCCACCATCTTGGATAAACTATTTTTCTAGGAATATGGCATTCTGACTCACAATCACATTGTGATCTTGTGAAAAGTAGAAGTAATATCTCATGGATTCTTTTGGATACCCCATAAAATGAGCTATTACAGATCTATCTTCTAGTTTATCAGCCATCTATCTCTGGACATAAGTCGAACATCCTCAAGTTTTAAGATAACCTAGACTCTGCTTCTTACCGTACCATATCTCATGCAGTATGATAGGAACGAACTTCGATGGAACCCTTTTCAATAGGTGAATGGCGGTTAATAAGATATGTCTCCAAAGATATAAGGATAGATCAGTGAAGCTCATCATGGATCTGACCATATCCTATAGGGTTCTATTTCTCCTTTCAGATATCTCATTGAGCTGAGATGTTTCAGAGAGAGTCCATTGAGAGACTATGCCATTGTCCTTAAGATATCTCAAAAATTTCTGACTAAAATATTTACTTTCTCGATCAGATTGAAGAACCTTAATGGGTTTATTAGTTTATTTTTCTACTTCATGTCTGAATTTTTTAAACTTTTCAAAGACTTCAGACTTGTGTTTCATCAGATACATATACCCGTACCTAAACAGATCATCGATAAAGGTAATGAAGTAACTATAACCACCCTTGGCCTACGCATCAAATAGCCCACACACATCGGTGTGTACCAGGGCAAGTAACTCAGTGGCCCTTTCTCCATATCTTACAAAGGGTAACTTGACCATCTTTCCTCAAAGGCAAGTCCTACTTGCATTAGGTTTCCGAATAACTTAAGTTATTCAACTTCCTTTAAGAATTCTTTTAGGCGCCAACTCTTAGAGCCCTTGCACCCACATAAACACACCCCAAAGTATGTTAGATGTATGTCCTAGAAGCCAATATGGCTGACACATTATAATATCTCTAGGACATAATTTTATACTTAATATATTGATATGATCAATAAAAGAGATAAGTTCTTTTTCATTCAAGTGTTATGTGTCCTTGAATCATCCATAAAATTAGCTTCGATACATATTCTCAAAGTGTTGAAAATTAGAGACATGTATTTAATTCTTAAATACTCCTAGTCATAGGATCATCATGAGGATGATGATGGATTTGGACAAACTGGTGCATAAATCGTATCCTTCGAAAAAGATGGGTCCCTAGTTTACTGTGTAGAGACACAGGATGACAAGTGTGGGTGGTTGTTAGAGAACAACTAGTACTGAGCATGACCATACGAGAGATCACTTGGATTTTTATTCAATCATCGTGATTGTCTCGATGCTGTAGTTGTGTGACTAATCTTTTAACTTGAGATGGTACTGCCACTCACAGTGAGATTGCTAGAGTTTGATTGATACATAAACATAGATTTTAATAAGCTCTTATAGTAGATGTTGGTGATAGTTGGTCCACTGTAGAAGTAGGTACACATCAAGATAGGATCTATTAATCTTGATAGAGAGGAGTAGTCCTATGGGATTTAAAAAGCTAAGTCTAAGAGTCTGTGGCCACAGTATTGTGATTAATGGAAAAGAATTTTTATAAAAGTCAAAATTGGACTTGAGATAATCAATCTATCATATGACTGATGTTGAGGTTTAACGATTTATCCATGACCTACCATCTAGTCGGGACTCACGATAGAGGGACTAAATCACACGTTAACTATACCTAGAGGTTTATTTCAGTTTTACTAGATTGTCACTATATACTACTAGGTGTCACTGATGGATTGTGAGAGCTCACTAGGGTTGTTCTGGATCGACAATCCTTGATTGAGTTAGAATAGAATTATTTCGATCCATTGAAAAAAGTTTCAATGATATTATGATAGAGATCATTGTATATCTCACTACCAGATAGAATTGAATCTATGGGATCATACAACAAAGGGATTAGGCTTGGAATAAGAAATTAAGCTTATGAAGTGTCAATTGAGTTTAAAAAAATCTATTAGATCTGTGGTAACCTTGCTAGCACATGGTTGGATCCAATTCCTCTTTCCGTTGGTATTACTTATTTGATAAATTAATTCTAACTTAATTATCTGCTAATAACCTACATGAATAAGATTCATGAGATTTTAATTGTTGGGTGTCTAAGGTTATGGATCATATAAATTAAAGATGCAAGTCCCTTATGAATCTCCTTAATAGTTATTATAGGGCGCCACTTTGATTTGATCAATTTGGATGTGTCCATTAATTAGAGAGCCTTTGATTTTCATATGGGGTGTGTCTTGGGTGCAAAAGAAGGTGTCTAATTATGGGTGCAAGGGCTCCAATAGTTGGCACCTAATAGGCTTCCTAATGTAAGTTGGATAACTTAAGTTAATAGAAATCCTAATGCAAATAGGACTTGTATTATGAGATTGAATAAAATTCAATCTTTATACCTATTTAAAAGGACCTCTCCTAAGATCTCTAGAGCATCAAAACTAGTAGCCCCTCACATCCAAAGGCTCTCCCCATGCCCTCTCTTCCTCTTCCTTTCTCTTCTCTTGGGTGTTCTATACACCCCTTCCTTAGGACACGTGTTCCAAGGAGTTCCATGCCCAAAAGAGTTTGGGTGCCTCTTTCTTGTTGGTTTCTAACATCCAGTAGCAGTACATAGTAAGAAAAAATTTTAGAGAAGAGAAGAAGAAGAAGATCAAAAAGAAAGATCAAGTGTTGATCGCGATCTAGGTTTCATTCAGATTCAACAGGCTGAATTTTGAAGAAATAAAATTTAAATTATAGAGGACTGTTCCAAGCTAATCCTGAGTGGATACTCATAGAGGCCAGATACTTGTGTAGCTAACAGAGAGCCTCATCTCTTTCAGATCTAGTTTTGATGAAAAGAATTGCAAAACAGGTATGTGATTTGATCACAATCTAAATTTTAGCATATATCAATTTCAGCATATGAAAAAAATCCATGTGATTTTATATTTTTATATATATATAATTTAGATAAAAAATATTTTAATCTTATTCTCTACTGTGGTGCTTAAAAAATAAAAGTTTTAAAATACATATGCATGCACCAAACCCAAAATTCCAACAGTGATATCAAAGCCACAAATTTTTATATTCTGAATTTTGATATATATATTTTTGAAAAGGATTCAAAATTAATTTTTTTTTTGATACATAAGATATATGGATGGATCTTCAAATCTGAAATTTAATTTTGAATTTAGTTTTAGAACATATAGTTGATATATTGTGGCATACATAGATCTAAATTTTGATCTAGAAAGAGTTCTAGTTAATGTTCATGTGAAATATAGATGCATACATGAACTCTGAAATTTTTTTATGATTTAAATTTTGATTCATATATGTGATATATGATTGTATATTTTATTTTTAATCTCATGCATGGTTAATATATGAGATATATGATATCATGCTTAGATCAAAAATTTTGTTTAGATCTGATTTTACATGCATATATATGATATATGTTTGTATGCTAAAATTTGAAAATTATTTTTATATTCTAAAACTTACTTTTATGTAATAAATTTAGATCTAAAATATAATTTTAAAATCTAAAATTTATGTTTGTGTATGAAGGTTTTTGTCATGGGAAAACCATAAATTAAGTCTTGTAATAGGATTGCATTTAAGATTTTTGATTTGAGCCATATGGATCTAATTTGATTAAGTAATTGATTAAATCAAGTCAAGTGTTGATAAGAATCAAATCAATTAAGTTAATGATCATATAATTATTGTTGATCAAATTGATTGAGTCCCATATGTAGAATCGATTAACCTAAAGACCTAATTTGGCTTGTTGGTTTGAGTCCGATTCGCTTGAGCTAACCGATTATGATCAATCGATTTATTGGTGTCTAAGGTAAGTTAATGAGATATGATTATTTAATTGATTCTATGAGCCAACCTGATTAATTTATTGGTATCTTAGGAAGGCAACAGGGGGACCTCCACTGATCTCCACTTATCTGGCCAATTTGAAAGATTGGATCTTGAATTAGGTTGCTTAGTGGTTTGGTTTAGCCCATGCCAGTTAGATCAGTCATATGATGACTGATTAGATGAGATCTAAATGCAAACCTCCCCATAAATTTAAGTCCATAGGTCTTCCACCGTTGTAGATGTGCTGGCGTGTTACTGGTGTTGATTGTTCTCGACTGATCACAGTGGTTCAGTTGCATTGAGAATGCACAATCACTCTATTAGAAAGGAGTTGCTCCAAGATAGGAATGGGGTTGGACCCAATACCTATTAGGTGTGGGATCCAATGATGACCTTGCACCTGCTTGTGAATGGTGGGTCGGGCTTAACTAAGAAGTGTGGGCAATAACTGTTAGGTGAGCCCACATGACTTAGAGACCAAGTGGCTGCAACATGCTTAGTGAAGCATCTGGGGAGAGAGTTGCCTACGCATCAGTGTACATGTATCCAATAACTGTTAGGTGAGATGCATGTCATCGGTGGGACCACAGCACCCACTAAGAATCTTTTATCACGTTAGGATTTTCATTTTCTTTCAGGGGAGTGAAGGGATCCAAAAAATTAGTGAAAGTCATTATTTGCATCTTAAAATTTTTAAAAGCAAATAAAAATATTAAGTACAAAAATCTAACTTGAATCTCTATTCTTGCAGTTAAACCATCATGTCAGCCTCAAATCCTCTTGCTCGTATTCTTGAAACCAATCGTTTGATCGATAATAATTTTAAAGATTGGTTTAGAAACCTCAAGATTGTCTTGATCTCGAAAAGGTTAAGCCATGTTCTCGATTAAGATCCCGTTGTGTTGCCAAACCATTCTACTGCTGAGCAGAGAGCTGCTTTTGAGAAGTGGATAGATGAAAATAGTCGGATCAAGTACTATGTGCTGGCATCTATGTTAAACGAGTTGCAAAGCCAATATGAGCATATGCCCACTGCTCAGGCTAGATATACAAAAGAAATTGTAGATGGATCTGATCCTTCAATCTCTTACCAGTTCATATAGTCACTTCGTTATGAATTTTCATATGAACAAATTTGACTGCATTATTCTCGAACTTGTCAACATGTTGGTCACAATGGAGGGTACCTTGAAGAGTTTAAGGGGCACTATTCTCGTTGTGGAGCAGACTTCTTCTTTCAAGAAAAAGTCTACTAGAAGGAAGAAGGTTAAATCCGTAAAGAAGCAAAAGAAAGAGAGCAAACCGAAGAAGGATGGTCTAAAGGTAGCTGAGGCAAAGGAAAAGTATTTCCACTATCATGCTGAAGGCCACTGGAGGAGGAACTGTTCGAAATACCTGGAGAGCCTAAAGACCAAAAAGGATGACAAATCTTCTGAAGGTATGCTTGTAATACAATCTAACCTCACGGTTTCTTCTACTTCTAGTTGGGTATTAGATCCCGGCTCGAGTGCTTAATGTACCTCTATATAAGGTCTGATAGAAAGTAAGAGGTTGAGGGAAGGTGGCATGATCCTTTGCATCGGCAATGGAGCAAAGGTTGCTGCAGAGACCATTGGTACTTACCCTCTTTGATTATCGTCTGATGTTAGATTAGATTTAAAAGACTGTTATTATGTTCTTATAGCTAGTAGAAATTTAATTTTCATATCTATGCTAGCACAGGAAGGTTTTGAAATTTATTTCAATAAAGATTTTTGTTCTATTTATTTATAAAATAAATTAATTGCATGAGATCTTTTAATTGATAGTCTTTATCACTAATATTTGATGCGAATGTGAACCTAAACGAGTAAATAGTGAGTGCTGTAGGTCAAAAGAGACCTAGAGATGTGATTAACTAGAAGTATTTATGGCACCATAGATTAGGCCATATTGGAGAGGATAGGATAAATAGACTGGAAAAGGATAGGATCCTTGGCTTTCTTAACCTAGAGTTATATCCAGCTTGTGAGTCCTATCTTCGAGGAAAGATAGCCAAGTTACCCTTTATAGGACATAGAAAAAGGGCCATAGAGTTACTTGCCCTGGTACACACTGACATGTGTGGGCCATTTGATGTGCAGGTTACGGGTGGTTATACCTACTTCATTACCATTGTCGATGATTTGTCTAGGTACGAATATGTGTATTTAATGAAACATAAGTTTAAGACCTTTCAAAAGTTCAAAGAATTCAGATATGAAGTAGAAAAGCAGACAGACAAACCCGTTAAGGTTCTTCGATCTGATCGAAGAGGTGAATATCTTAATCAAAAATTTCTGAGATATCTTAAGGACAATAGTATAGTCTCTCCGTGGACCCCTCCTAGAACACCTCAGCTCAACGGGATATTCGAAAGGAGGAATAGAATTTTATTGGATATGATCAGGTCTATATGAGCTTCACTGATCTATCTTGATACGATCACGATGTTGTCGTTAGGATACCATGATTATCAATCTAATTTTGACTTCAATAAAAATTAAAAACACATAGAAAGTAGTGAGTCGGGTCGAATCCATAGAGAAGACAGGATTTTGATTTGAAATCTTTGATTTTGCAAAAAGAAAGTAAAATTTTGGAGAAAATAATTTAAGTCAGAAAATAAAAATTAAAAGTGTGAAAAATAAATCAGATACTAAGATCTACTAACTAGATCCTAGCATCAACTTGTAATAAAAATAAATAACAAAAATTTAAAAAGTATAAAATAAATTGATACTAAGATCTACTAACTAGATCCTAGTATCTATTTATGAAAAATAAAAGATAGAAATTTAAAGTGTAAAAAAATAAATTTTATATTAATTAAAATTAAAATTCAAGTATAAAAAATTTAAAAAAAATAATAAAACAAAAAAAATTAAAACTATAACAAGGATCTGAAGTTGATCAATCAAGCCTCGTCGGAAAGATGGTTGATGACCTCTCCATCTTCTATCATACTTCTAGAGCGAACTGGTTTCTCTCCTTCTTTTTCTGAGATCTCTAAAGTTATTTTATTTTATTTTTTATTTTTTTCTCATTTTTTACTGATTTTTTCTGCTCCTAAAGCTTATTCCCAGACCTCCTATTTATAGATAAATTTTTTATAATTTTTTGGTAGAAAAAAGAGTCATAAAATCCTTAGAAATTATTTTAATCTAATAAGAATATTCCTGACCATCAGATGAGGCTTGGACTGTCCAGATTTGATCAAAATCCACAGTTTTAATCCTTCTCTCAGTCAGATTCTTTCTTAACCGTTCGATCTGGGTTCTGATGAAGTTCTGACCATCGGATCGCACAAAAGATCTCCTATTCAAAGTTGGAAACATCCTCAACCATCCGATCGCATGATAGATTGCTTCTAGGCCGTCGATCGCATAGAAGAGTCCTCTTATAAACCCGCAATGGATGCTGACCATCGAATTTGGGTCAGGATGAATGTCAATCATTGGATCGCATCCAGAATCCTTCTCTCACCGTGAGCCATGCCTGTGGACTGTGAAACTATTCCCGTGGACTGTGTTCTGGCTCTGTGGACCGAGCGACCAGTCCACCATGTATCGGAGGTAATATTTTCTATTTTTTAGAGTATTTTGATATTTTTGCTTCAATTTTTGCCTAAAAAGTAAGAAAAATATGTATTAAATTTTTTAAATTTTTTTTATTATTTTGGTGCTTAAATTGCTCAATTAAATTAACATCTATTTTTTATAAATATACTCTAATTTTATATTTTTTTAAAATTATTTAGTTTTGCAAGAAAATTTAATTTATTCATGAAATTAGGCTTTTAAGAAGATGTTAGCACCATAAATTATCAAAAATACCTTCAATAAATATAAAAATATACCATTTATCATACCCCCCAACTTAAAATTTGTTCATTCTCAAGTAAAGAAAGAATTTAGAACTAAGTATCGTTTAACTTAAAATCTTAAATTTCATCAAATAATTTTCAAAAGAGCCACTGATGTTCAGTAGAGTGTAAATGAGGTATGTCATTGGGATATTCATACTAGTCAATATAAGAATTAAACTAAGAACACTAAATTTTTTCTGAATTTTTTTAAATTATCCCAATCGTTATCTCCAAATCATTAACCTTCATATGGACAAATATATTGTTACTTTCATTCTTCATTTATTGATTAATTTTTTTTATTTTTTTTAACGTTGTACTGCTATTGAGTGTCTTAACCCCTTAAGCTTTCTGTTTGACCCATGTAGCGAGTTTTTAGTCAATGACTCCCAAACCAGATGGCTTTAGGGCACTAGGTATAGAATATCCCTCGAACCTATTTACTCAAATCAAACAGGCTACGAGTTAAAACAAGCTTTACAACAAAACTTCTTTGCCCTTCATACCTTTTGACATGAAACACAATGCTTGTTTAGGCAAAGAGGCCCGGTTACTCAACATGAAGTACTTGAAAACTTTTTTTTTTAAATATGAAGAAATATATAGTTACCCTACACAAGCTTATAAAAAGTTAACTCTTCTTTGATGCTGGTAGAAAAAATTTAGAAATACTCAAAAAAAACTGTTTAAGTTCTAAACTTAACTTTTTATTGAGTTTTCTTAATACTATCCCTCAATATCTCACAAACTCTCTAGTCTGTACATCAATTTTCTTTTAAAAATGCTTAGTTTAACTTGATTCTTAAGTATAATCAGGTGCTTAAATGCTAAATACTAACTTACTTGAGGACTTTAAAATTTTAAAAAAATTTATTATCCCTTCCAACTTAATCGATATTGTCCTCAATAGAGTAGGAAAAATGAAGGGTGCATGCAAAGAGAAAGAAAAGGAGAGATGTCCGTGATCCAGAAGTCTTTTCAAAATTGATTGTCCCCCCAACTTAGCCAAGATTATCTTCAGATCCCTACAAAAGATACTAAGTAAGACTTGATTAACCTAAACAAAATACAAAAGATAGCAAAAAGCATAAAACTGAAAATTAAAAATTGGGTTGCCTCCCAGAAAGCACTAAGTTTACCATCTTCAGCTAGACCATGCTGATTCTCTCACCTATCCTATATCAAATATTGGATTGATAAATTTCAATGATTTTGGATTGTCAATCTTAGGAAGATGGTCTATAATAAATTTTAATATTTTATTATCAATCTTCAAAAAGTAGTTCACATCTCCGTTCTTAATTTTAGAAAGATAGTTCACAAACCCATTCACAGATCCTTTAATAATTTCTTCTATTTGTTCTTCTAAAATGCTCATGAATTGAGTTTTTAGGTTAGGAGTTGAGTTTGATGTAATAAGCACTGAAAGGGTGTTACTTGATTCAAAACATGTATACTCAGATGTGACTAAGGGCAATTTTAGTTTTGGAGGAGATGGTGATTCTAAAATGGAAGAACCAATTTTTAAGGCTGAAAAAAATGAAACTCTTGATGAATATATCTCGAGTAACTCATCTGCTCTCTTTTTATCTTTGTCCTTTTCACTCAGATCAATAATAATTTCAGGCTCAGGTTTGTCTATTGGGTTAGCCTCAGTACTAATCTCTTCTTCTAAATTCTCTTTTTGGCTAGCATCAGTACTAGCCTCTTTCTCCTGGTCTAGGTATGAGTCCTTA